>NC_137955.1:25503969-25650743 GCF_963924665.1 Micromys minutus
AAGAAGAAGAAGAAGAAGAAGAAGAAGAAGAAGAAGAAGAAGAAGAAGAAGAAGTGGAATCCTTAAATTAGAACCAGAAGACCAAAGGTCTAAATTCTGCTTCAGTGGCTGTGACTTCGTGTAAGCTGCTTGCCCTCTCTAGCTTCTCCTTTGAAAATGAATCTGGGCTTCCCTTCTAAAGTATTGTTGAACACTGGAGTTCTACAGCTCCAGACACTGACAAGCAGAGCCGACACCATCCTGCCTCATGGTTTAATAGACTATTTATAGCTAACGTAATGCTATCTTCATTCATTCAAGAAACATCTGCTTATGCACGCAAATATCACAGAGACCAGTAACTCGAGCTCTCATCCTCGAGGATGTAGACGGTGCAGAGAAAACATTGAACATTGAATTGAGACATTGTGAGGAATGCTGTAATAGAAGTTATTACTATGCCCAAGGGAAAGGCAGGAGGGGAAAATGTTGTTCTTAACAATGCTGGGTAGGCATATTTTTCAGATTTCCTTTTGGAATTCCATTTGTATATGAACCTAAGCTTAAGTATCAATAAGTATACTCTATTTCTCTTTTCCTCTCCCTCTTTCTCTTCATATATATATATATATATATATATATATATATATATATATATATAATATATATATAATATGCAATATGTGTATGTATGTATATATACAATTCTTTTCTAAAATGAATTATTTATTTATTTTATGTATGTAAGTACACTGTAGATCTAGCTGTCTTCAGACACACCAGAAGGGGGCATCAGATCCCATTACAGATGGTTGTGAGCCACCATGTGGTTTCTGGGAATTGAACTCAGGACCTCTGGAAGAGCAGTCAATCCTCTTAACCACTGATCCATCTCTCCAGCCCATATGTACAACTCTTGTCTATGTGAAAACATCTCTTCAAACACTGGGGAGCATCCGTGAAGTGGGAGAGAGGGAGTTGATTATAAACATGAGCAGGATGTTGGCTTTGCCCTGGTGGGTAGTGATAGGAAAAGGGAGCTATGAACAGAATTAGAGGAGTGGGAGATGAGACTGATTTACATACGGTTCTGTGGATGCTCAGAGTGGGGAGCAAAGGTAGAGATCTACAGCTTCATGTTCTGACTGCTGTGGCACAAAGGGAATCTGTGGTCCTAGAGTAGGTGTCCTTTGCCCGTGGCATCCATTAATAGCCTGTGAGTACTTTGAGGTGATGCATTTAAACCTGGAGAGTATTGAGTGCTCTGCTCGGAAGCCATCTTGTCTTTAGCCCCAGCCGTGGACTGTAAGGGAGAATGATATGTTTCCCCCTGACTGTAGATGAAACAATGTGTGTGGAGATATTTAGTGAGCATTAGAGCGTGACTGTGGTTCTGGATGAGGAAAGATATGAGCTGTCCTCCTAAAGAACTGAACACCCAGTAGGCTTTTTGAGAAAGCCCGGCAGCCGCCATGGATTGTAGCTCTTAGCAGAAGGGTCCTGTCCAGTAGTGACCTCTGGAACAGTGCTTGATAAAACCGCTTAGAAAGGGGATGTGGAACAAAGCGGTGGGGTGGGGACTAGCTAATCACCTGGCAGTTAGACCTGGCCCAGGGGGCGGCAGGAAGAGGGGCGTTCATATCAGGTCCTGGCTGGAGATGTGTCACAGCACAAGATGTGCAGGCCACCAGCACTGTAGAGAATGTGGTAAAAGGAGGCTGTTACTCCTTCTTCACCTTTGTCCTTCTTTCTTATGTTCCAGAGGGAAAAGCTGTGATGAAAGAGCTTTAAAAACAAACAAAGTAGAGCGAGGGAAAGATGGACCGGGCTGGCTTCCAGAACAATAGTGAACAGGACATCTGGGGTGGGGGTAGTGAGGGAGAAACTTAAGTGCTCCTGCATCCCCTGCCCCTCCAATATCCAATATTCACATTGCCTGGCACATCCCAAGTTCTCAAAGTCCACCAGCCAGAGAAGGAGGTGAAATGTGTGTGTGTGTGTGTGTGTGTGTGTGTGTGTGTGTGTGTGTGTGCTTTGAAAACAATGCAGAGAGAGAGAAATTTGACTTTGAGAGAGAAGATGTAGGACATCATGTCGCATAGCTACACATGTGTTACTGGAGAAAGAGGGATCTGCAGAGCAGGGCTGTGTTGGAAAGCAGGAGTCGTGTGGCATTCTTAAATGGAGCAGGATTCACACAACCTTTGGGGTGTGTTGTCTTGGAATATGTTTCTAGCCGTGAGTTTTGGCCCTGAGTCTCCTGTGGGAGTGCAGATACCCAGAAAGACTGCTTGCTACGTGTGGTCTTTAGTGCCTTCTGCATGCAGAGACTTGGGGCTAGAGCCCAAAGCATGGTAGGTAGTTCTGCTGCCTCTGGGTTTATCACCCATCTCTGACACCCAGATAAGTGTTAAATACATACCATTCCTGGGGCATGTAAGCAGCGTCCTCTGCAGACTTTTATCATAAAGTGTCAGGCACAGTGCAGACCTCCATGGAGCATGAGCTGTCATTATTATTAAACATCCACACTTAAAGGGTATTTAATGAACGTTGGACACTACCAGGAAGACCACCATTGGAAAACACTTCCTGACTCCCATGGGTTCCCGATGCTGTGCTTTGATTTAATCCAATATGTTAAACTGAAGATGTGTTTTCTGCTCCAAAGTTTGATTTTTGAGGTAGACACACTGATGTAGACATGTGCAAGAATATCATGGGCTTGGAGCACAAAAGTAACGCACACCAAAAGAACCTGTGTAAGGAGTCAAGGAAGATTGTGCTGAGCTTTTCTATAGTTAACTTCATTCATGCAGCTGCAGTTTTAAAATTGTATATTCATGACTGCTGAGCCTTTTTACCTTTGCCTTTTCCTTTCTATGCTTACCTACCTAGAAAGAGGCTTGTCCCTCTCTTTTTTGTAGATGATGTTTGGCCTTATGTACCTTAAATACACTTTGTCCAACTGAGCTAAAGCTCTACCCCTGCAAAAGAGATCTTTGTTAGAATGTCAAGGAATAATTTTTTTTATCATGATAGATATAGGCATGACATTTTTCAATTATTATAAACAGAAATATTTGACACATGAATGCTTCAATTTATATAATAAACAATATGACTAAATCAACATCTTACAGCAATATTTTATTTATATCATTATAAATTGGACAAGATACCAGTTATAACATCTAACTGTCTCAATTCTCCCATGTAAAATACTCATTATGATTTACGTTTGACAGATGAAGCCAAATTAGATTAATGTTGTCCAGAGGCACACAGTTAGTGAATGGCAGTGCTGAAGTCAAACCTCCAATTATGAAATTCATACTTGTTAGGTTTATGACAGATGATCCAAAGCTAGCAATTTCCTTAATTAATAAAAAAAATTTTAAAACAGAGATATGAATTAAGCTAACAAGCTCAGGTGAAAAGGGGTAGAAAGAAAACCCACCTGAACCTTTGTTGACTTGGGAATGAGATGTAGGCAAGAAACAGCTCACCTGAAACACTTCTGGGTTTTCATCTAGATTTTAAGTATGAGACATGGCTGCCCAAAGAACAATTTGCTGAAACTGTAGCAATAAAATTGTTTCCTGCAGAAACAGAACAGTGAAGACACAGAGAGTGTCAGGTGGGTCATCTTGAGAACGCTGCTCACAGAGGAGGGTTTGGGAGATGCGCTGGTTTCTAGCAATGTCAATGATGAGGAGTTGTTGAAGGGATTATAGTGGCCAGTTCTCTCCCCTGAAAGCAGTGACGATTACTATAATGTGTAGCCCGATGCAGCTCCTGACTCAGCCATGTTTACACGCATCACCTCTTCCAGTTCCTGTAAAGACTGGACAGAACTAGAGTTATCACTCCTCTTTTTATAGATGGAGAAATTGTATTTTATGTACAGAAAACTAATATAGCAGCCCCGGATCCTTTTCTTTCAGGTCTGTCATTTCCCCATGTCATGAGCATGTGTCAGTGTGGATAGAATTTTACTCTGATGTAGTTGAGTATGAAAAGGGACCAATGATAATGTCCCCTTCCATTTTATCACAGAAACATATCTTACATTGACACACACTAGCTATTCACACTTATAATAATAAAGTGCAAATCTCTTTCTAGCTCTCTCTATGGGTGAAACACTTGACTCTACATTGTAAACAGCATGCAGGAAGTCCTTCAAAAGAGGACCTGCACCTTGAGTGAACAATAGCAGCTCACTCCCTCTCTTTCTTATTTTGAGACAGGATCTTCCTATGTAACACCAGCTTTCCTGGAGCTCCCTATGTAGAGCCATCTGTCCCTGCTTGTCTAGTGATGGGATTAAAGACTTGCACTTTCTCCAGCTCTCTTTCTTTTTGACACTGATTTTCCTTCTTTTCCTTTTCTCTGTCTGGTCAGTTATGCCTCGTTACGTGCTAGTCCATGGCCAGGCAGAAGATTCCCAAAGCCTCAAGATTCAGATTGTCTATCAGTGAGAACCAGGAGAGGGGTTAGACCATGAAGCATGTGCTAAACTCACGATCCTAACAATATAGAAAAAGAGATGTACTCCGAGGAGAGTGTGCATTTTCTTGCTGTAATGGTGTCATTACTTGCTACTTGGTAGCTCACAATTTGTGTAGAGATTTCAGTAGCAGTAAAGCAAAACCCCAAACAAAAACAACGCTGATGAAACAAAGCCAAAAATCCAAAGTGGAAAGTGGGCTTTAGGATGTAGTTTCCTAGGACTACTGATGACTGTACTGTTGTGGATCTGGAATGTTTGCCAATGGAGCTCTCTCTCTCTCTCTCTCTCTCTCTCTCTCTCTCTCTCTCTCTCTCTCTCTGTCTGTCTGTCTCTGTATGTATGTATCTGTCTGTCTGTCTGTCTTCAGTCACTGGTAGTATTCACTTAATAGTCCCTCCATTTTATGTACTAGCTATGCGTTAAGTGGCTTCTCTCTACCACATGCTACCCACCAATATGTAGCGCCTTAGGCCTGAAGCAATCAGGCCAATCAACCCTGTGTGAAATCTCCAAAACTGTGAGCCCAAATACACCCTTCATCTTTGTAACTGTGTTTATCTCGGTTGTCTGTCACTGTCATGGAAAGATGCTTAAGATGACAGTGAAGCAAGGTTTTGCACAAAGTGTTTGTGGACGTCTGCCACCCATCTGGGGAGTTTAGTGGTGTCACTAACATAAAAAGCAGAAGAGATACATATGCCACAGGAGCACCAGCACCTACTTCAAAGTTAGAAGTTATTTTAAGAGGATTTTGTTCAAAGAAAACAATTTGACACGTGCAGCCATGCAAATGTTTGCTTACACAATCACGCTTTGAAGTGACTTTTCCTTTAGATGTCTGTTTTCCTAAATAAATTTCCATCATTTTTAATAGCCATGGTCGGTAAAAATAATCTTCAGCTCTTGGTTTCATGAGCCACTGGAGAGCTTTGCAAACAGTTAACTAATTCCAGTTTTACATGAAACTCATCTGGTTCTTCAACGAGGAAGTCAATGCAGTCTGTTCCAGCTCACAGATTTATTTTGATCCACCTGACACTTTATGAATGCAAAAGTTAAGTTTCCTAAATTTATCTGTTGGAGGAGTAACATCTGATATAATTGTCAATACCATGGTGAATTTAATTACAAACTCAACATTGTAGATGATTCCCGGGCCTTTTGGGTAGAAATATTTTTGTGTGTATATAAGCAGTTTGGTTGTTTTGTGGTGATGAAGCTAATGTTAAAACACAAACAAAATCTTCAGTCTAACAGTATGTATTTTTTGTTATGTGTTGTTAATTAGAGCTTGTAAATTTTGATATTTTTTAATTACTTGGAAAGTCACTAAATGTCAACTATGTTCAAGAAACCTCTTTGGTTTTGGTTGCATTTCATTTTACAGTTGAAAGCACTAAGTCAAATTAAACAATGAAAGGACCAGCCAAACCGTTAGTCAGCTTCCTTAGCTTTTAAAGCATGTACGTTGCAATAATTAAGAACAAAACCCGTAAACACAGGAAACTAATATTTACCCATATAAAAGCAGGGGAGGAAACAGTTAATTGATGCAAGCTCATGTGGTGATTAATTCATCGTGTGGGCAAACTCAATTGATAAGAAGTTTACTTCTCATCTGGAAAGTTTACATTCTACTGTGGAATAGACTGCAACCGATATGATTAAATAGAAGGATAGCAAATGAGCATGCTTTAAAAGGAGTTTCATCTCAGAAAACAAAAACCAAACTGCCGCGCTTGCCTGCCTCATCCAGGGCCTAGGGTTTGATCCCTGGTGCCACCCAGTAAACAAACACCAAGCCAGTCAAGACTGCAGATGTCGGTGCCTCCGGTGCCTCCGGTGCTTCTGGTGCCTCCAGTTCGAGCTCCCAGCCTCTTGGGAGGCAGAAGCCGGAGCCAGAAGTAGAACGTCTAGATGACAAGTTCTAGTCCTGCTGGGTCTAGAAAGTAAGAATACAAAACAAAGTGACTGTTGAAGAAAGTACCCCGAGTGAGGGCAAAACAGTGTTTGTGAAGATATTCACACGCTGGGCTCAAATATTTCACATTTTAGTTTTAAAAGTTGAAAATTTAAAATGGCATCTATTCAGCAGACCCACTGTGTGCAGCAGCACCCGTAACACAGACGCTTCTTTAACATCTTCATACGGTCAAAACTAAATAAGGTTCCAGTGAAACTGTCAGGAACTTCAACTTACCAATCATGAGTTCAACCGTAAAGAAAACCACAGGAAACTTTATGGGCAAGTTTTTAAAAGTCCATATTAAAAAGTAGAAATTCCAGACTGAAGAGGTGGCTCAGTGGTTAAGAGCACTGACTGCTCTAACAGAGGTCCTGAGTTCAATTCCCAGCAACCGCATGGTGGCTCACAGCCATCTGTAATGGGATGTGATGCCCTCTTCTGGTGTGTCTGAAGGCAGTGACAGTAAAATAAATAAATAAACATTTTTTTAAAAAGTAGAAATTGCAGGTGATGTGACAGGTACATACATACATATACCATATACACATAAACATACACACACATATACACATACACACATACATTCTCATGCACATATACACACATACACATATACACATACACTCTCATACACATACATATACACACATATACACATATACACACATATACACATATACACATACACTCTCATACACATATACACACATACACACAAACACACATGGTATGTTTGTGGGGTTGGGGAGGTGTGGGGTGGGAGTGTGGGTAGGGGTTAGGGAATGATGAGGCTTTTTCCAAGGATTTTTGTGTTACAGCTCTTTAGGCACTACTGGATGTCAGCTGGTGTGCTTGTACTTTATTCAGAGTGACCAAGGGCTATCTGAGAACCTTGGAGAGGAGAAAGGAGTTTTCAGGGTGAATGTAAAATTGTTAGCTGGAGTTTAGTGTACATGCTATGAATGCTTCATTTGTATGGAGAGTCATTCCAGGAATCCCAGGGACTTGCTGGGCAGGTTCTTATTGGGAAGAAGGAAGCTGAATTTCCTTTTGGAGAAGACTGGGGTTGTGCTTCCCAGCTTAGGTCAAAAAAGAAGAAGCCCTTCCAAAATAGGGGAGTCCTCCATTTTTATGTTGAACTCAGAGGAGTTATCTGGACATGGTAGACTTTAGCCTGCACCAGCACATATGCAAAACATTCTCAACACACACTCTCTCTCTCTCTCTCTCTCTCTCTCTCTCTCTCTCTCTCTCTCTCTCCCTCTCTCTCTCTCTCTCTCTCTCTCACACACACACACATAGATAACAGGAATAATTTGTATTTTATCAATTTTCCTAGATAATTAATGTAAGTTTAAAAATTATACTAATGTATCCTTACACATTTTAATTAAAAAACTTATTTAAAAATTTTAAAGTTAATTGATAATATTATTAAATAGTTTGACTTTTAATATATGCTTGAAGTTATTATTTTTTTAGTGTGTGTATTTGTGTGTGTATGTATGTGTGATGCTTGAGAATGTGTTTGCTTGTGTGTAGGTGCAGGTGTGTATAGGTGTAGGTATGTGGCATAGATGTGTGTGAGTGTGTGTGTGTGCACGTTGTTATTAGGAGTTGTTCTTGGTCACTCTGCCTTGTGCACTGAGATAAGGTTTCATATATGGATGCAGAGCTTGGTGATATGGGATAGTCTGACAAGCTGATTGCTTCAGACACTTTCTTTCTGTGCTTTCCTACAGGCAAAGCACCATGTCCCATTTGAATTCAGAGCTTTGTATCTGGGCTAGTCTGACTAGCCAACTTCATTCAATGTCAATGCCCTCCTACAAGCAGACCACACTCACCCAGCATTTACATGGAATTTGAACCCCACAGAAATGGCCTTATTCACCAAGTCACTTCTTCAACTCTTACATTTTATTTTTTAAAACATTTTTAACAACATTTATTTTGAGTTTAAAGTTCAAATAGCCCATAGTCTCTAGTTAAATTACATCTCATGTTCTTATAATGTGTTTATAGCCATTTTTTTTTCATAGCTCAGGATCTGATCTCTTACCATGTAGAGAGAGTTGTTTGGCCTCTTTAAATTTCCTGAATTGGGGCTGTTTCCCAGATTGTCTTTGTCCTGCTTAACCTTGACATTTAAAAGGAACAGCCTTGTTGGTTAGTGACATGTTTCTTAACTTGGCTGAGCGCATCCTTCTAGATGCCTCTCACAGGAAACACAGGATGGTGCTAGCAAGTCCCAGTATTAATGAGCGTGACATAGATCATTTGGAGAAAATGATATCCACCAGGTCCTCCCCTGTCAGGAAAAGGTATGTTTTATTAAGATTTATTGACAGTAATAAGAATACCGATTAGATGTCTCCCTGCTCTATTTGACATCAGTCGATTGCTCAGTTGCTCCAGATTTGGTCAATGAGAACTCCCTGAAACAACCAGCTCTTGTTCTCTTGAAATCTTTCTTATAATTCTTTGATACTGAATCATATATATATATATATATATATATATATATATATATATATATATATATTTGTTACAGCTGAGAATCAGCTTTTCTCCTCTGTACCATGGGCTTTGGCTTTTTAGTAGAGAATAGTATTTATAATCTTAGATCACACACACACACACACACACACACACACACACACACACACACACAGACAGACAGACAGACAGACTTAAAAGTGAGAGACTAGGTAGGAGAAATAGGAGGTGAGGATTGGGAGAAGGCTAAGGGGTCATAGTAGAAAGGTGAACACGAATTTGGTGAATGTCATTATACATGTGTGACTGAGGACATTTAAAAAGCCCCACATTTGGGTGCAGATGTGCTTATTAAGTGTGCCATTGCTTGTAGATCCCCTTAGTAGCAGTGCTAACATGTACTCGAATATGCACAAGCACACGTGTGCAAGCCCTCTGTGTGTATTCATATGCACACACACACACACACACACACATTTATTCCTATTAGTACAACATGGATTTCTGACTATGCTTCAAATGCAGTGTGATATCGAAGAGTGAATTATACTCTTCTCCTTTTCTGTTCCTATAACTCATGTCCCCTGTAGTGAGAAACCTGGCTTCCATTCTCGATACAATTATGAATTTGCCTTCACTAAGTGCATAGAAGGTGGCCTCAGAGTGGCTTGGTTCTATCACTGTGAAGACCAGGCTTTCTTACCAGAGTTCATTGTGTTTACAGGGTCATGTACATCTTACACCTACAGCTTGATGGAGTCAGATTGATGGAACTGTGTCGTGCAATTACTGTCTAGAAAAAGAGTCTTTTTTTTTTAACATCTTTATTTTACAAAACAAAGATAAATGTACAGATTTCAAGCATTTTTTGCATAAAATTATACAATACATTTTTGTCAGTACTTTTTTTTCAGATTTTAAAATAATTTTTATATAAATCTATATGAATAGTCAGTACTTGATCTTTTTAAAGGTTTGACAGTACGCATCGAAAACCCAATAGTTACAATGAGCACAAAGTACATGCAAAACAAAATGTAACATGAAAATAGTCAAAGTTTTCTTGTTGTGCAAAGATTTTTTTGTTTTGTTTTGTTTTCTTTATTTCTTGGACTTCTTACAGTCTGTGAGTTGTTTCTGGGGCAGTGCGAGCCTCTGGGGGTTAGCATCCCACTATCAGTGACTGCATATTATGTCTGTTCTTCTGTGACTGGGTTATCTCACTCAGAATGATATTCTCTAGATGCAGCCATTTTATTAAGAATTTGGTCAAGTCATTGTTTCTGGTGGCTGAGTAGTATTCCATTGTGTAAATGTACCACAATTTTTGTATCCATTCATCTTCTGAAGGACATCTGGGTTCTTTCCAGCTTCTGGCTATTATAAATAGAGCTGCTATGAACATTGTGGTGCATATATCTTTGTTGTGTACTAAGGTGTCTCTGGGGTATATGCCCAGAAGTGGAATAGCTGGGTCTTCAGGTAGTATTATGTCCAATTTTCTGAGGTATCACCAGACTGATTTCCAGAGTGGTTGTATTAGTTTGCAACCCCACCAACAGTGGAGGAAAAAGAGTCTTAATATTGAGTTCCTTCTACTCATGATAATTTCTTCCAAGATACATAGTCCAAGGCAGCGACTTCTTTAAGATTGATTGATTGATTGATTGATTGATTTTATGTGTATGAATACATGTTGCTGTCTTCAGAAACACCAGAAGAGGGTGTCAGATCTCCTTACAGATGGTTGTGAGCCACCATGTGCTTGCTGGGATTTGAACTCAGGACCTCTGTTAGAGCAGTCAGTGTTCTTAACCACTGAGCCATCTCTCCAGTCCCTCTTCCTTCCTTCCTTCCTTCCTTCCTTCCTTCCTTCCTTCCTTCCTTCCTTCCTTCCTTCCTTTTTAAGATTTATTTTCTTTATGTGTAAGTGCTTTATCTGCATGTACACCTGCATGCCAGAAGAGGGCATCAGATTCCATTATAGATGGTTGTTAGCTACTACTATGTGGTTGCTCAGTTCAATATCTGGGTGTGGGTCCCTGCATCTGTTTCAGTCAGCTGCTGGGTGGAGCCTCTCAGAGGATAGTTATGCTAGACTCCGGTCTATAAGCATAACAGAGTATTATTAATAGTGTCAGGGATTGGAGCTTGCCCAGGGGGTAGGTCTGAAGTTGGGCTGGTTTTTCGTTAGCCATTCCCTCAGACTTTGTTCCCTCTCCCATCCCTGCATTTCTTGTAGACAGGATAAATTTTGGGCTGAAAGTTTTGTGGGTGGGTTGATGTCCCTATCACTCCAATGGAGTTCCTGCCTGGCTCTAGGAGGTTCCATAACCCCAGTGTAGTGAGTCACAGCTAAGTCACCCTCATTTATTCCTGGGAGCCTCTTCCATCTCAGGTCTTTGGCATGTCCTCGAGATGCACCCCCAGGACCCCCCACTACATATTTCCATTTATTCTCCTGGTCCTCTGGCCCTTTCTCCTTTCTCTCCCCTCTCTTTCCCTTTCCTGTCATCCCCCTTTCTACCCAGTATGCTCTGTCCATCTGCCTTCTATGAGTATTTTATTCCCCATTCTAAGTGAGTTTTAAGCATCTTCTCTTGGGTTTTCCTTTCTGTTTAGCTTTTTTTGGCTCTATGGGGTATAACATGGGTATCTTGCACTTTATGGCTTATACCCATTTATCATTGAGTACATACTGTATGTGTTCTTTTGTGACTAGGTTACCTCACTCAGGATGATAGTCTCAAGTTCCATCCATTTGCTTGCAAAATTCACGATGTCTTTGTTTTTTAATGGTTGAATAATATTCTGTTGTGTAGGTGTACCACATTTTCCTTATCTGTTCTTCAGTTGAGGGGCACCTAGGTTGTTTTCAGTTTCTGGCTGGTGTTGTACTTGCCTTACTGCAGTGGTTAGCATTTTCATGTTCCAGTAAACCCACTACTTACATCATTCCTGCTGAGGGGCTCATCTCATTTTAACCTTCTTGCTTTTAACATTCTGACTTTGTTGTTTTCAAGATTTCTTTTATTATCTTTGGTTTTCTATTGATTAATTATGACATGTCTGAGTGTGGTTTCTTTGAATTTATCCTTTCAAGGATTTGTTGAACTTTTTTGGATCAGACTGAGCGTTGGCTGGCAGACAGGTAAATTTACTGTTAGAGAAAGGATCCAAGATCAGATAACCATAAATCACCAAGAATGCATCATGTGGCTGAGGTTGTCTTTTCTTCCCCGTGCCACCTTCCTGGCACCATGAACATACTTCCAGAGAGACAGCAGTGTGTGATCTTTCAGAAAGAGCCAGGCAACTGGAAAAATGTAGTTTTGCCAAGTAGTGAGTATCGCTAACTTAACCCCTTTCTCCTTTCCAGCACTTTCGTTTGAAAGACTCCTGCCAGAGCAGTGGCATAAGTGTGGATATTTTTTCAGTGGATAGATTGTCTGGAGCGGGAGCTCTAACAGTGACTGAGGACCTACTCCCATTCACAACCCTCTACATGCCTCAGTCACCAGCAACCACTGTACACCTTGGATGGGTTCCCCAGAGATTCCAGCTTTCTTCCATTGCAAGAATAGTTAATAGGATAGAGTCAGCATGTTGGGTCATTTCTCTATTAATATGGGAGGAGAAGACACCCTGGAAAAGGAGGCAATACATTTTTATAACAGAGAGTTGAGTGCACAGATGAAATTTAATATTAAAAAGATTTGTTCTTACTTCATCCTACACATGGGTAAAGAGGGAAGTGTCAACTACAGAAATTGCTCATAGATATATTGACTGGTATATATAGCCCAGTTGCTCTCACTAGAACTATAGTCTACATTATGTTCTTGATAGAGATTAGTGCTTTTAGGGCAGAAAGTTAGGTCGAGAACAGTAGGCTTACTAAGTAGGTAAAATATATTGCTTTTGTACAAGACTGATTCCTACAAAGGTAGAATTTTAAGTTGTCACTTACATTTTTATTTAAAATATAATTACATGATCCACCCACCTCGCAGTCCTACCCACCCCTCTGTCTTATCTCTCCCATGTCCTGTGCCTCATTTCTTCCCAAACTCTTGGCCTCCTCCTCTTGATGAATATACATACAAATGAAGAAATATATAAATACAACCTTCTGAGTATGTTTAGTATTGTCTCTATGTGTATGTATTTAGGGCTCATCATTTGGTACTGGATTAAAAAGATTACAGAGTTCATCCCTGGGGAAATTAATTCTCTTCGTCTCTCTCTCTCCGTCTCTCTCTCTCTCTCTCTCTCTCTCTCTCTCTCTCTCTCTCTCTCTCAAGTTGTTACTTACCTGTAAATCTTTATCTAGGAGTGGAACCCCATGATATTTCTCCCATCTCCACAGGATATCAACTATTGTTAGACTTCTTCAGGTCTGGTTTAGACAGCCATGTTGTTTGAGATTTCATGGTGGGCTTCCCTGTTATGGCTAGAAAGCACAATCTCTCAGAAGACTTCCTGGTTCTTTGTCTCTTACAATTTTTCTAGTCTCTCTTCTGTTTCTTCCTACCCTGAGCTGTAGGGTACAGATGGTATATTCTAGATGTATCTGTTGGAATGGCCATCTGTGGTAGTTTGAAGGCATGGCTTCCATAGACTCATGTATTTGAGTGCATGGCCCATAAGGAGTATGCCCATAGGAGGTGTGGTCTTATTTGAGTACATGCAGTCTTGTTAGAGGGAATGTGTCACTGCAGAGGCAGGCTTTGAGGTCTTATATATGCTTAAGCAATGCTCAGTGTGGACACAGTCTCCTTGCTGCCTTCAGATTAAGACAGAGAACTCTCAGCTCCTCCAACACCATGTCTGCCTGCACCCTGTTATGTTTCCTGATGTAATGATAATGGACTTAACTTCTGAAAGTGTGATCAAGTCCCAATGAAATGTTTTCCTTTGTAAGACTTGACATGGTCATGGTGTCTCTTCACAACAACAAAACCCTACCTATGACAGTCCATCAGTCAGTTACTTTCTGCTTTTTGAGTAGTTGTGGCTTTCTGTAATGGTCTCCTGATGCTGCTTCTTTGATTAGAGATGAGAGATACACTTCTCCAAGTGTCATTTTTTAAAAAACATATTTTTAACAGCTTGGTTGGATGTTGTGTAGAGAAAGGTATACAGAGAATCAACCTCATGTGGCAAGCTTTAACTGGTTCAGTTTGCCAAGAGTTATTGCTTTCGTGTTTTGCTTTTACTCTGTTCAGCTAGTTTTCTGTTTTCCAGGTATTTAACTGTTTTTGGTACATTTCAGTGATAAAAATTAAGAATTCCCAAAACAGATGCAATGAAAGCAGTACTAAGAGGAAAACTTATAGCTCCGAGTGCCTTCAAAAAGAAACTGGAGAGACCATACACTAGCAGCTTGACAGCACACCTGAAAGTTCTAGAACAAAAAAAAGCATATACACACAAGAGGAGTAGATGGCAGAAAATAATCAAACTCAGAGAAGAAATCAACCAAATAGAAACAAAAAGAACTATACAAATAAGCAGCAAAACCAAGATCTGGTTCTTTGAGAAAATCAACAAGATTGATAAACCCTTAGCCAGACTAACTAGAGGGCACAAAGAAAGCATCCAAATTAACAAAATTAGAAATAAAAGGGGGAGACATAACAACAAAAACTGAGGAAATTCAAGGATCTTTACCACTCCCACATCTGATAGAGGGCTAATATCTAATATATACAAAGAACTCAAGAAATTAGACTCCAGAAAATCAACCAATCATATTAAAAAATGGGGTACAGAGGTAAACAAAGAATTCTCAACTGAGGAATACTGAATGACTAAGAAGCACCTAAAAAAAAAGCTCAACATTCCTAGTCATCAGGGAAATGCAAATCAAAACAACCCTGAGATTCCACTTCACACCAGTCAGAATAGCTAAGATCAAATGCTCAGGTGACAGCAGATGCTGTGGAGAATGTAGAGACAGAGGAACATTCCTCCACTGTTAGTAGGGTTGTAAGCTGGTACAACCTCTGAAAATCAGTCTGACGGTTTCTCAGAAAATTGGACATAGTACTACTAGCTATTCAACTTCTGGGCATATCCCCCAAAGATGATCCAACATATAACAAGGACATATGCTCCACCATGTTTATAGCAGCCTTATTTATAATAGCCAGAAGCTGGAAAGAACCTAGATGTCCTTCAACAGATGAATGGATACTGAAAGTGTGGTATATTTACACAGTGGAGTACTACTTAGCTATTAGAAACAATGACTTCATTAAATTCCTAGACAAATGGATAGAACTAGAAAACATCATCCTGAATGAGGTAATGCAGTCACAAAAGAACACAGATGGTGTGCACTCACTGATAAGCAGATACTAGCCCCAGAAAGCTCTCAATACCCAAGAAACAACTCACAGACTTTATGAAACTTAAAAAGAAGAAAGGTCAAAATGGAGATGCCTTGGTCCTTTTAAGGAAGGAGAACAAAACACTCATGGGAGGAAATTCATGATCAAATAGAGAAACAGGGATTGAAGAAAAGATTATTCAGAGGCCTCCTCTCCTCGGGATCCACCCCATATGCAGCCAGTACACCCAAGCACTATTGCTGATGCCAAGAAGTACTTACTGGCACGAATCAGATAGAGATGCCTCAGGGGCTCTGCCAGAGTCATACAGATACAGCTGAGCATGCTTGCAGCTAACCATTGGACTGAAGGAGGGACTCTAATGAAGGTGCTAAAGAAAGTACTGAAGGAGCTGAAAGGTTGCAACCTCATGGGAAGAACAACATTATCAACCAACCAAACCCTCCAAAGCTCACATGGACTAAAACATCAACCATTGAGCACACATTGAGAGACCTATGGCTCCAGTTGCCTATGTAGCTGAAGATAGCAGTGTCTGGCATCAATGTGAGAAGAAGCCTTTGGTCCAGGGAGGGCATGTTTTCCCAGTATAGGGGAATGCCAAGGCAGTAGGGTGGAGAGGATGATTATAAGCAAGTGTACTTTTATAAAGACAAGTGGAGGGGGAGGGGGAATAAGAGTGGGGTGGGGGAAGGGTATAACATTTCAAATGTAAATACAGAGGTTATCAAAAAAAAAAAAAAAAAAAAAAAAAAAAAAAAAAAAAAAAAAAAAAAAAAAGGAATTCCCAAAACAGCTTTGTACAGTTTTTTAGCTGCAGGTCTCCTGTTGGTCAAGGCAATTCAGAATGAGACTTTTGTTTTGGGAATTAGTACATGCACATCAAGCAAAATCTTGTCCAGATGAGTACTCCAAAGGTCTCCATGGGGAGACAGGCTGTCCGTATTGTAACTTGACTCATCTAAGGGTTAAATTCCTTGGTCCTTTGAGGATCATGTGGTCAAACATACACTGGATATTGTATTTTTCTTTTTTTCATGGCCTCTTTCTCCAACAGCTACAAGGGCCTTGCTTATTTTATTGCTCTTTTCATTTTGTTGTTGTGTTTCTCTTTCCGATGTCTTGGATCACCTCTTCTTCACTGCTCTGGTCCCATTATGGTTTCATCCACATTCCGCTTTGCTCCTCCTTCCCTGAGGAGGCCGTGGGCAGATTTCAGTTAAAATCTTCATGTAGAAGTTTTGGTCAACTAATCAAAGAGTCTAGTGGGTAAGACACCTACTTGGGGATAACAACACTATGCTCAGAGGCAGCACACAACATGGTAGACCACATGGAGGGAGCTCACACTGGGGAGGCTCAAGGAAGTTTTCTAGGCTGGAAGATGGGTTAAGAAGCTCAGCAGTGCAAATGGAAAGGTCAGGATGTGCTAGATCGTAAAGAGTTTGGCACTGGGAGGAATTCAGTCTTAAATCTGAATTTTAGGGAGCCAGGGGAGTCTTAAAGTGGCAGGCTCAGGTCTGCATCTAGGAACGATTTGTGTTAGTAGAGGATGAAGTGTAGACTGAAAATCTGACAAGATGTGACTGAAGTGGAGCAGGCGACAAGTTCTGTGGACCTGAAATTAGGAACAATGAGTATGTGTGAGAGGAGACATGTGCAGGGGACGTTTTCCTGTCCGGACTCTACTGATCTTGGTTATCACCTGTGTCAAAGGTGAGTAGATACAATAGATGGGAGAGGAGGTGAGCAAATTATTGGTCAAGGCCAGACATGAGACAGAGCCCTGCCTGAGTCAACTCAAGAACCTCTAAGTCCCTCCCATTCAATGCCCGATGTTAACGGGACAGCCATAGTCAGATCAGTAAAAGACTGGGAAATAGGAAATAAAGATTACGACGGGTTCTCCTTTCCAGGGATGAGAGCCACACAAGTATCACAACCAACTACATACAGTTAGGTTCTGAACAAGAACTGGACAACTTGGGGACAAGACAGTGCTTAATACTAGGTGAGAGTTCAGAGAAGAAGGTGAGGAGGAAGGAGGAATCTTGAGCAGAGACTTTAAAAGGCTGGGAGACACTCACCAGGTAGGAAAGGAAGGTAAAGGTGTTACAGGCATACTAGAAAATAAAGGCAAAACGTTAGGTGTGAAAGATTCTGTGAGCACATACGGGTGAGGTAGGAATATTCTATGGAAGAAGACTAGATTGACGGGTGGGCATTTTATCACCCACTCAGTGGACCTGACTTCAAGGCAGCTGGGAGGTTGGTGAAGGGAGGCACAGCCTGTTTCTAGCACAGTCAGCGGATACTTGTGTGGCCCAAGTACTATCTAATGATCTTTATCCCCACATAGCCAAGAAGAGGATGAGAGGTTGGATGCACATGGGAAGCTTGGCAGTCAGTGCCCTGTACTTACTACTCTGCAGTGGGGAACATCTTTAACCCATAAGCATCACCAGTCTTATTTCTTGGGACTCTTGGGTTTTCCAGCTCTCCGAGGTGAACATCCACGGAGAACTGAGTGAACGTTTTGGGAGGGCTTCTCAGAGCAGATAGGAGTAGTCAAGGTCACCCTGATGTAATGGAGATGAGCCGATCTTCTTAGCAGGGTAGGTTGTCAGGCACAAGTGAGAGGAAAACCATTTCTTTCCCGTGTGTGTGTGTGTGTGTGTGTGTGTGTGAGAGAGAGAGAGAGAGAGAGAGAGAGAGAGAGAGAGAGAGAGAGAGGGAGGGAGGGAGGGAGGGAGGGAGGGAGGGAGGGAGAGAGAGAGAGAGAGAGAGAGAGAGAGAGAGAGAGAGAGAGAGAGAGAGAGAGAGAGAGAGAGAGAGAGCAGACTTTCAGGCTGTAGGTGGTGAGAGCACATTTGTAAGATTATTCAGGCTAAGGGAAGAGCTTTGGTCTGATTAGATTTACATTTCCAATTTCTGGATCCTCTCGAAGCAGAAAGAAACTTTGACATGATTTCCATAATAAACATCTTCACTGGAGACCCTGCGTCCCTCAAAGATTGAGGGTCTGGAGTATCCGTAGGCAGGAGTTAGAGAAGCAGGGCTCACAGCCCACAGGGAGAGACTAAACCCAGCAGTCAGTTTATCATCCCTGCCTCATGTGCCGTGGCTTTTCCTGAGAGCTTTTTATCTGTGTTTGCTTCAACTGCAGGGGACAATCTGTCCAGTCGCCAGAAGGGATACCTTCAAAGAGTTTTCTTGGCTAAGTTCCATTCACATGGTTGGCTGTGACCTAATGTTACTGTTCCTCTGCCCTGTAGGGGCCCCCAAAAGCCTGAGCTCTTGTCTGTCTAGGGAGCTGAGAGACCATGTTTTGGAATGCCTCTGACTTCAGAACAGAAGAAACCTCCACTTTGCTTGCTCAATGTTTTTCCAGACGTTTCTTTTCATTCTGAAATAATTTAGCCCATTGCCCTAGTTATTGTCCGGAGCTCCTCAGGGACAGGCAACTGACTGTAATCTTTTTACAAACAAACAGGAAGAGGGAGGGAGGTTGGAGGAGATCAGGGGTGAGGTGAGTGTGGCTTTTCACTGTGCTGGTGTAACATTTGGAACTATAAGAAGATTTAAAAGAAGAAGAAGAAGAAGAAAGGGAGCTCAGAGTTTCCTAAACTAACTTGTGGACTTGTCTCTACCAGTGACATAATATTTTTCATGCAAACTTTCACACATTCTTATTATCTCTTCTAACTCAAGACCACTCATTGTGGGCTCTGTTGGCTCTTACTTAATCTCCCTCTCTTTCCTTCCTCTCTCTTTGTCTCTTTCTCTCCTCCCTCCCTCCCTCCCTCCCTCCCTTCTTCCCTCCTTCCTTCCCTCCTTCCCCTTTACTCTCTTTTCTCCCTCCCTTCCTTCTTTCCTTCCTCCCTTCTTACTCTCTTTTCCCCCAAACTCCTAGGTTAGCCTTAAACTCCTAGGTTCATGCAAACCTCTTGCTTCAACACCCCTAATAGACTGAACTGTAGGCACTCACCACCAAGTCCACCTTTTAATGTTTTGTTCTTGAAAAGGGTCCAGTGGTCAACTCCTGCACCCTCTTAGAAGAGAGGTCCCACATCCCAGGACCTTTTCCCACTTATATGGCTCATCCACTTAGGGGACAAATTCAAATGCCTTGATTACAGTTTTTACACTCTCTTCCAAAAATCACAATAGTCAGTGTAGGAAGCTTCAGTCTCAAGAGTGATGGGGTGAGTTGGAGGGTAAGGTAGGGATGGAGTGTTTTACAGAAGCTTCAGAAAGGGAGGCCATGCATGGCCAGGGTCTGCCTGCAGACCGGACTTCCCCAGCCAGAGACAAGAGCTTCTGACTCTTGCCTCTAAGAATTCTATGATGGTTTCCTGGCTGAAATTCACCTCTGAAATATAGTTTTGTTTTTCTTTTTGAAATGTGAATTCTGAGCTCATCAGTATAAACTAGTTCCTGTTTTAAGCTGTCAGGACACTTTTTTTCTACTTTTTTTTATTGGACATTTTCTTTACATCACAGTGTAAACTAGTTCCTGTTTTATGCTGTCAGGACACCTTTTTTCCCCACTTTTTTATTGGATATTTTCTTTACATCTGGACACTTTTGAAGGTCAGTGTACAACAGCCACACGCAATACTTGATTATAAACTCTACACACGTGAAGGCTGGGTGTGTGTTCTGTTTATGACTGTGTGCCGAGTATCCGGCATAGCGAACGAAACACTTTCCCATTGTTTCAGAATACTTGTTCATTAATTAAGCAAAGAAATGAACAATTAATGAATGGATGGATGGAAGGATGGATAGATGCTTGAGTACTGAGTTAGTCCTACATTATCCTACGAAGGAAGAAACATTGGGTATTAGATAGACCTCCGAGGCTACATCAAAGAACAGCTAAGGGACACACTCTAGAATTTTCCTAAGTTTGATTTGGGACACATAGCTCAGTAAGTATGGTCATCTGATTTCTAAGCCACCATGGAGCAAAGGTAAACTGGAGATAGAGAGATAAGGTGCTGCTATGAAAGACAACTTTGATAGAAAAGAACCCACTCAGTTGGGTATGCTGGTACATGCCTTAAAAAAAAGATTTTGTTCATTTAATGTATATAAGTATACTGTAGCTGTCTTCAGATACACCAGAATCCATTACAGATGGTTGTGAGCCACCATGTGGTTGATGGGAATTGAACTTAGGACCTCTGGAAGAGCAGTCAGTTCTCTTAACCACTAAGTCATTTTTTCAGCCCCGGTACATGCTTTTATCCCAGCACTCTGGAAGCAGGGGTATCTCTCTGAGTTCAAGGCCAGCTTGGTCTACATAGTGAGTTATGGGACAGCCAGGGCTACATATTGAGACCCTTATCCTGTCTTAAAACAAACAAAAACAACATACACCAAACCAGAGTCTGATACAAGTCCAGTGTGGAGGGTGAAGCTGTTGAACGCAGAGGCAAATCCTCCACTAACTGTGAGAGCCTCAAGATTATCCCTGTGTTACAAAAAGCTTATTTGTTGAGTTTGAGACCCTCAGCATCTCATTGGGAGTGATACTGATAGTTAGTCTATTTCCGTATGGTGCTGGACCACTGAGCATCAGCTCTCTCTTTTGCATGCCCGTTTAATTTCTTCAGAGCCCTTTAGAAAACCCACTATTCTCCTTGACAGAGAGAGCAGCTATCCTGTCTCGTTCTGCTTCTGTTTCACAAGGCAAGAGGCCATGTTCATCAGTGACTAACCTGTGATAGCCCTTCTGAGGGGAAGAATCCTTTCTATTCTTGGAACATTCTGATCCTTCTTCACGCACTCTGGTAACGTTGGAGGAACAGAGAGGGACACAGTGGATGAAGAGATGGACGAAAAGAGGCAAACTTGAGAATGACAGGAACATTGAGAAATGTGGTTCTTATGTTGCCACAGTTTGTGAGACTCTCACAAGCGGAGCAGAGATACACAACCGGGAGGAAAGCGGTGAGAGTCTTCCTCAGGCAGTGAGCGGCAGGTGCCTGCCAGCGAGATTGTGTATCTTCTGTTTGGAGTTCACAGCACATTGACTGTATTTACTTCAGCTTTCTCAGTAAGAAGGATACTGCACGGGCCAGGAGAATGTCTGTGTTCTTAGAACTTAATAATTGAGTGTGCACACTTTTGTTGTTGTTGTTTTGTTCTTTTTTACTTATGATATTTTAAGTAGGAACCAGATTGTCCGAGCTTAGAAATGTCACTCAATAAAACCCCTGATAGAAGACTTCATGCCAAGCACTAACCATATAATGTGAGATTCCAAAAAGCTATTGTATTCAAATTATAACCAGGAGACAGTTTCATGTTTAAAAACAAACAAACAGGTGAAACAGGTGGAAAGGATCTTCCAAAACCCTTTATATTGAGCGTGAAACCAAGAGGATGGGGAAAAGTTGCTGCCTGTGGGGATGTGAGCAGTCCTGGAGCTCGGAAGGTGGATGGAGAAGGATCACCAGTGTGGGGCCAGTCCAAGCTACACAGTGAGACCCTGTGGCAAAGACCAAACAAAAGCCACCCCCCAAACAAGAAAAAGAAAACCAATAGGAATTTAAACAGAAACATTCACTCTAGAACTGCACTCAGGTTTTTCATATTTTTCAGTCTTTGTCAATATATTTGTATTTTTAAAATTATAATTGAGATTGAACATATTTGTGTTTGTTTACTATATTTTTTTTTACTTTTCCCATAATCCATGTTAATATTCTTTGCTTAATTTTTTTTCTTCAGGTTAGCTCATAGCAACTCTGTACAGTGAGAAAACTAGATTCATTGTGATGAAGATTTTTCTTTTCATTTTGCTCTCTTTTGTTCAAGTTGCCTTCCTGCCTGTGTCTTCAATGTTAATGCAACGTCTGACGGAGTTTATTGTGTAGAGGGTTTGTGGATTGAGAATTTAACATATAAACCTACTTGGTAAGTGCTAACCACGTGTTCCATGGGAGTTATAAACTCAACCACTCCTGCGTTCCCATCCCTCTAGCCCTTCTCCTCTTCCTAGAAATCTTTGCTTACTGTAATCTTAATCATAACTCATCCAGGTCCAAGCCAAATGCCGTCATCCCTTCCTGGAGAATCAACCAGTCTTTCAGGGACCCCGCCATTGCTGCCTTTACCTAGGTGTGGCCGGCGCGTAAGTTTTCCTTTGCCTTGGACAGTATCCCTTCCCGGCCCCCACTGCTCCCGCCTTCCAGATTCCATCTGTGGCTCTGTCTTTCACAACTTCACAGCCACTTGTGATTAGCCAGAGTCCAAAAATAATGGAAAATTCCAGAAATAACCAACTCATAAGTTTTAACTTGTGTGGCATTCTGAGTAATGCAATGAAACAATTTACATCACTCTATAGTCATAATTATTCTGTTACTGTTTTTGTTGCTTATTTTATTATACTGCTCTTACAGATGAGCCTTTATCTTAGAAATGCCAAGCACAAAATCAGTGAGAGGACCGGGCTTGTGTTACGGGTGGTTGCAGGCACCACCTCGAGGTCTTGGAACCTCCATATGGAAAGTGATGATTTTCATCCACAGGTAAAGCGATGGTTTGTGTATGTCTGCCTTGGACATACCTAAACTCTGTACGAGCAAAGACAAGAACTCAACCTTCTGTGAGTTCCTTTTGTTCCTAACCCAGTATTGAGAATATTCCAGATGCTCAAAACCAGCTTCTTAGGAGGTGGTAGAAGATGGTGCTACTTGTAATCTACTTGGAGCGTTTTTTACTTTCTTCCTGCCTCCAGTGTTCCTGCCCATCTGTATTCAGGAGCAAGGCTGATACTCACTATTTGTTCTCAACTCAACCTTTTAAAACACTGATTTCCTTCCTTTTCTCCTAAAGACTCAAACCTCTTGGTTAAAACAACAAAATCACATTAAGGAACTAAAAATAAATAAAAATAAAAAAAACCTATTAGAAGGGATAATTTCATCAAGGATACATGATACAAACGTGGCATACAAATCTAAATTAGACATATACAGAGAAACAGAGAACAAATCCAAAGTGAAGTTATTATGACAATTCTTGTTAGCCCAGCACCACAGGATTTAAACATTTAGAAAAATTTAGCAAAAGGAATGTAAAATTTGTATTCTGAGAAATATCAAAACATTACTAGGAATAATTAAGAAAGCTGGGTGTCCACCACCATTGGTGCCCACCTCAGAGGCAGGCAGATCTTTTTGAATTCAAGGACAAAAAGAAGATTCAGGGGCTAGAGAGATGGCTCATCGGTTAAGAACACTGACTGCTCTTCTAGAGCTCCTGAGTTCAAATTCCAGTAAACACATGGTGGTTCACAACCATCTGAAATGGAATCTGATGTCCTCTTCTGGTGTGTCTGAAGACAGCGACAGTGTACTCATATGAATAAAATAAATAAATCTTTAAGAAAAGTCTTTAAAAAAAAAGAAGATTCAGATGAATGAAAAGACATGCTCTGATCATAGATTTCAAAGCTTGATTTTGTTCAAGCCACATGCATCATGTATATCCAGATACCTAGACACATAAGTATTTCTTATTGCAAGACATTTGCATGTCTAAAACACTCAGGACAGGCATCAGAAGATAGCTGGGCCCTTGGCCCATGCAACCACAGGTGGAATGTTTTGCTCAGGGATAGTTCAGTTCTGCTCTACTGTCTTTCAAATGACTAACTCATGCCTATTTAGAGTACAGCATGACTTTCATGTCACAATTACTTCAAGGTCACACATCAGCTAGTGTTCGATGGAATCCATGAGCCCCGCAGTCTGGCCAAGCTGACACATTAACTCCTCATTGGGCAGTATTTCCCAAGTTGATCACTATCTTCGGGGCTCCACCTACTTAACTGTGCTCTTCACTCTACATAACGGATCCTAAAGGTCACCCCAAAACTTCAAGACGCTTCTTGCTTACTCTTTATTAAAAACGAAACACAATATTCTAAACTCAAATGAATAAAGATGGACGGCATTTGACTTTCAAGATTTAATGCAAAGCTACAGTAACTGAGGTGGTGTAATTGTGTGTAAAGATAGAGACGGATCAATAGCTGAAGTGTTACAGCATTTTAGGTTTAACAATTTTGTTGTTTTAACATAAGACACAGGAGCTGTTACTGTTACTTGTATATATGTCACATAATGTATGTCACAAGGAATATATATATATATATATATATATATATATATATATATATATATATATATATGTTACATTTAAAAATTTATTTTATTGGGTATTCTCTGTATTTACATTTCAAATGTTATATCATTTCCCTCCCTGCCTCCCTCCCACTCCACTTGTTTCTATGAAGGTGCTCCCTCTCCCAATCACTCCACCTCAGTGCCTTTCCATTCCCTGACACTGGGAAAATGCATCTTCACTGGACCAAAGGCCTCTTCTCCCATTGATGCCAGACACTGCCATCCTCTGCTACACATGCAACTGGAGTATGGGTGTCTCCATGTGTGCTCAGTGGTTGGTGTTTTAGTCCATGGGAGTTGTGGAGGGTTTGGCTGGTTGATAATGTTGTTCTTCCTGTGAGGTTGCAAACCCTTTCAGCTCTTTCAGTCCTTTCTCTAGCACCTTCATTGTTGTCCCCATGTTCAGTCTGATGGTTAGCTGCAAACATGCTCAGCTGTATCTGTATGACTGTGGCAGAGCCCCTGAGGAGGCATCCATATCTGGTTCCTGCCAGTAACCACTTCTTGACATCAGCAATAGTGTTTGGGTTTGGTGGCTGCATATGGGGTGGATCCCCAGTGAGGCAGTCTCTGAATAATCTTTTCTTCAATCCCTGCTCTTCTACCTGACCTTGTATTTCTTCCCGTGAGTGTTTTGTTCTCCCTTTTAAGAAGGACTGAGGCATTCACATTCTGGCCTTTCTTCTTTTTGAGCTTCATAAGGTCTATAAATCGTTTCTTGGGTATTCAGAGCTTTTTGCGGTTAGATTGCAGTTTTATATTGGCTGAAATAAATGATGCAAGCACGAGTGTGCATACCCAATGTATGTGTTGTATGTTGTGTGTATGTGTGGTGTGTATGTGTACTGTTTGTGTGTTGTGTGTGTGTGTGTGTGTGTGTGGTGTGTATGTGTGGTGTGTATGTGTGGTATGTATGTGTGCTGTTTGTGTATTGTGTGTGTGTGTGGTGTGTATGTGTGGTGTGTTGCTGTGTCTGGTGTGCGTGTGTGTGTGTGTGTGTGTGTGTGTGTATTGCATGTACATGGGTGGATGACACAGATGTATGTGCAAACAAAGGCTAGAGGAAGAAGGCTGTTCAGTGTCTCTATCACTCTCAGCTTTATTGCCTCACTGAACAGGAAACTCACCAGCTTTCAGGATCCTCTTGTCTCTCTGGCAATGCTGGCAATACAGGCAGGTTCAGTTTTGTTTTTTTTTGTTTTTTGTTTTTTTTTTTTTTAATATGAGTTTTGTGGATTCAAATTCGGTCCCATGAATACACAGGAAACATTCTTATCTAGCCATCTCTAGCTAGTGAAACTTAGAGATACACCTATCCACCCCACCCTTAACAGTATTGAGCCTGTAGGCATGCATATGGTGCCTGACTGGCCTTTTACATAAATGGTGGGATTTGAACTCAGGTCCTTATGCGTTGGTGTCAGGCATCTTACTGCCTGAGATGCTTCCTCAACACATATAAAGAAATCTTTTACATGATATTTTCCTCTCTGTCTAGATGATGTGTTTATTTTTAATTATACATTTTATTAAGACATATAGCACAAATACAGATTACTTTATTCCAGAAGCTTAATCATTTAGTAGAAGGTTATGTTATGACTTGATTACATTTGTACCAGTTTTGTCTGGTACACATTTTGCTGTTACGCTTTTTCAAGTGTGTAAATTGTATATTTTCTTTGTTTTAGGATTTTCTTCAAAGACTCGGCAAATACATATTTAAATTGGTCTGTTCTTATTTTTGTGACTATAATCACTACAGTTTTGATTTTAAATGTTGGCCAAAAGGTGATGTAGTAGAGCTTTGGGCCCCAGCTGAGCTGCCACAGGGAGGAGCTGGAACCTTTAGGAGATGGGACACAGTGGAAGGAAGTATGTCCTTGAAGGTTACACTGGGACAGCAGACTCTCTCTTTTTGATTCCTGGCCACCATAAAGTAAACAGGCCTCTTTTACCCCATGTCCCAGGCAGAAACACACACACACACACACACACAAATACCTGGGCCATTGGATGATGTGACCTAAGGTTAGAGATGCTACCATTAGAATATCTTCCCAATCAAAGTACCAAATCAGAAAGTAATAGAAGGTTTTAAGATTTTAAAAAATGAAGTCAGAGGATGGCAAGAGGGTTTCAAGGTGGGCAAGGTTAGCCAATCAGGAGGTCTTTAATGTAATGAGAATAAGGAAGTAAAATACAGGGGCAGGCTGGAGAGAATTTGTTGGCTTATGTTCTTTATATTGTGGCTTATATTGAGGATTAATGTGGAGCCAGGGGGCACAGACCTGTGGACATAAAAACATGTATGCACAAATTAGACACAGTCTCTGCCTCTTATGCAACCCAAGGGAGCAATAACTAGCCACATCCTCTTATTACCGGTTTAAGTTCTAGTCAGCTGAGAGCAGCCCTGTGTTGCCCAAACTCAAGATGTTTGTCTAAGATAGGGACCCATTCTCATTGTTTGTCAGCTCACCTGTAAGCTTTGGATCAGCCATAAACTGTGCTGGATTCTTTTGGAATTTTCAGTGGCATTGATGGGCTTAGATATGTTTTTACACTGTTTGGGGATTTTCCATTACCCAAGGGAAGACAAGAATTTGAAAGAATTAAGTATATCTTAAAAAAAAAAAAGATGTTTCTTTTCTAATTCCCTGTCTAGTTACCTCAGAACATGAACACCCGTGATCTACTGTACTGCCATCAGCTCAAAGCAACAGAACTAGGGACCATAGACTGAAATCTGTGACCCCGTGATCCAGTCAATGTTTCTTGCTATTTTCTCAAAGCCATGGAAGGTGGTGGTGCATTATCTTACCACTATTCATTTAATTTCTTGTCTCTTCTGCCTTGGTAGTTTTTTTTTTTTTTTTTTTGTTTTGTATTTCATGATATTGCTATCTATCACCGACAACAGATAAATGTATTTTCTCTTCTTCCATATCTGGGTTGCTTATGTGATATAGAAAAAAAGGAATGTTTTACATAATCCTGTTCATGCTACAAATCCTTGTACATTTCATCCTGCTTTGCCTTTATATTTTATCAAGGTTCTTCTATAATGCATGTTCCAAGACAGTCTGCTTCTGCTTCTGTGTCTAAGATTTTCGCTTAGTCTTTCATTGCTGCTCCTTTGGGGCATTGCTTTAATAGAATACTGATTTATATTGGTTTCCATCCCCCACCCCCGTGTGTGTGTGTGTGTGTGTGTGTGTGTGTGTGTGTGTGTGTGTATGTGTGTATGTGTGTATGCATACCTGTAAGCAGCCGTTTAAGATCTCAGGTGTGCTTCTTGTAGACAGCAAATAGTTGGACCATGTTGTTTTGTTTCTATCAGTTTCTGCTCCTTTTCCCCAACACGTCTGGGAGAGAACTAGGTCTGAATCTATGCTAGGCAAATTCTCTAAGATGTACCTCCATAGTCATTCCCTCCTTTTTGATAAGAAGGGATTCATCCCTTTACATTTAATGTACTTACAAACAAGAAAGGACCTGATATTGCTATTTTGATCCTTTTCTTTGTGTCTTAGATACATTTTTCACCTTCATTTGCTTTGTTACTGTCCTTTGTATTTAGCTGATTTTTTCTTTTTTACATTTTATTTATTTATTTATTTATTTATTTATTTATTTAATGTATATGAGTACACTGTTGCTGACTTCAGACACCTCAGAAGAGAGCATCAGATCCTATTATACATGATTGTGAGCCACCATGTGGTTGCTGGGAATTGAACCCAGGACCTCTGGAAGAGCAGCCAGTGATCTTAACTACTGAGCCATCTCTCCATATATTTAGTTGATTTTTATGGCAATATCTTTGATTGTTTCCTCATTTCTTTTACACATCTTTTAATAGAAAGCCTTTTATGAGTAAAGTGGTAACTTTATAAACCTGAGAATGGTATTAGTTAAGTGAGTTGATAACAACTTGCCTCCAGCACCATATGAAGTACTGTTTTTAATCCCCACCTTCTTTATGTTGTTATTGCTAAGTGTTATGTTACTCTATATGGTATACTAAACAATACAGACATAAGTTTAAATCAGTTTGTCTTTATAGATCATTTAGGAAACAAAGTGTGAACGTGGAGTGACTATACTTTTATACTTGGGTTCTGCTTTTCAGGTATAGGTGTCTAACTTCTCTCTGTGTGCTTCAGTTCCTCATTGTAAGTTAGAGATAATTTGTTCACTGAAAATAAGTTTGTGAGTGTTAAATGACAAAATTTATAATGTAAATTTATTGCATTTAAGCACATCACTATTTGTTTTTGTGGTTATTTGCAACATAAAAGTAACTTTTCTTCATTTTTGGTTTATAAAAAGTATTATTGTAACTCCATACAGAATATTCTCAAATGAATTTTTAGCATCTAATAGCATGATCATAGAGTTTTCTATTTTTAACTTATGAGGATAAATTGGTTACATATCTACCTATTATTCATGGGATAAAGATAATTGTACATTCCACATTTCTTTCTTATGATATACTACTAAGCCTTATATTTGGAATATTATATTTTGAATTTTACAGCTAAATTTTTAAAAAATTTTTTTTACAGCTAAATTTTAAGTAGAGTTATATGACACATTTGTCAATAATTGTTAAGGTTGTATTAGCTCAACAACATATCTTGGGAAACTACCACATGAATTTTCTTTTGTTTTAATAGTATAGACTATTACCTCTCTGGCATCAACAGTTGAAATTTATTATCAAATTTTTTTGTGGGATAATATAAATCATTATTATAAATGTTTGATTGCCTCAGAAAATAGTGATGCACTTTCTGTAACAAATAAAAACAGTCTCTCTTTGTGAGTATAGATATTAAACTTTGCTATATTATATAGACCCTCTTTATTATAATTTATTTATTATTTCACTTACTCCCCCCCCCAAAAAAAAAACAGAGCTCCATATGTTCCTATTGATATTTCCTGGTTTGCTCTGCTTACTGCTTGCTGATTCTAACTGAATGCTATTCTATTCATAGAGGCTCATTCTTACATTTTTATAAAATTTCCTCTTCTGTTCCCATTCTTGGTGGTGGTGATGGTGATGGCGGTTGTGGTGGTGGTGGTGATGGTGATGGCGGTTGTGGTGGTGGTGGTGGTGGTGATGGCGGTTGTGGTGGTGGTGGTGATGGCGGTTGTGGTGGTGGTGGTGATGGTGATGGCGGTTGTGGTGGTGGTGGTGGTGGTGATGGCGGTTGTGGTGGTGGTGGTGATGGCGGTTGTGGTGGTGGTGGTGGTGGTGATGGCAGTTGTGGTGGTGGTGGTGGTTGTCTGTGTGTCTATTATATCATGTCATTCAATAACTTTAATGTCTTACTTGCATTTAGTTACCATGTTCTTGCCTACCTTATTATATAAAGCCTTTTTGTATTATTCACATTATGGTGACCAGGCAGAATATATCATTTAGTTTCAGGTAAAATTTTCATAAACATTTTAGTCTGAAAAGCGTGAGTTCTAATGGTGGAGTTTAAGCTGTTTGTTTTGATTGTTCAGTACCACGTGGCTAAAATGTCCTTTGTCTCAACATCTCTCAGGACTTTGGAAAGTACTTCTGCTGTATTAGTAATCTTCTATGGGGAAGCTGTAGATTTTTTCAGACGCAGTCTCTAAACCATATTCTCTAAACCATACTCACTAACTTGTCCACATGAGGAATAAAAGTAATGCAATTTTGCATTTATAGTCACCAGGCTCTACCCATATAGGCGCTTCTTCCATGATGCAATGTATTTAATGAAACCAATAAATTACAGAACGTAAAACAATTAACTTAAAGTTGTGTTTTTGATTGTGCTTCCCAGACAGAGAGCTAGTGTAGTACACAGACAAGGCAGAATGGGTCACAGCAGTTCAGCAGGTCTTTGGGGAAAATGTTCTCATGCAGTGCAGTTGGCAAAATCTCCCTACCAGTCAGCTGTGCAGGAGAAATGCAGATTCTTTATCTTCCTGCAGCAAATCTAACCTGTACAGGACTCACCTGACAGGTCGGAGGATATGATAGTCAGTGTATTCATGGGTTTTCAGTTTCTTTTGCAAAATTCTTTTCCTCCAGGAAAAGGCTGTCTTTTGAATATCATCCCCTACAATGCTTGTCTCCACAGATGACGTCAGGGCTAGTAGACACTAGTACTATTGTTAAGACTTTTGTGAATTATGGCCAAGATTCTCATGGAGGAATGGAAAGCTGAGAAGACCCCAATCTCTAAGTTGAGGCAGACAATGAAGCTTGGAATCACTTATTCCAGGAGGAAGTTTAAACTGGAGGCCATAGTACATCTTCTAAGAGCATGGTGGTCCCAGGTTGTAGGATATTGGGAGAAAATAGAGTCTGAAATACATGGACAACCCTATTAGCTTTCTCTCAGTCACAGGTAAAGTTGGTCTTCTTTTTCCTCCATTGTAATATGTTCAGGATTTCCCACATTTATCTGTTTTGTCTTTTAGAATTTACTGTAGGTCATCTCTGACTTTTTCCTCTCTTCATATCTCGGGTTGTCTCAAAATACCACTCAACACGTAGAGTAGCAAAAAAGTCCTCTTATTTCCAACTCTCTCTTTTATTTGCATGTTCATGGAGTCCCTGTTATATGCTAAGCTCAGCACCACGGCACAGCACTAACTCTGATGGGCAAGGTAAGCTTCTTGTCCTTAGGCAGCTTGTCCCTTCAGTGCAGACAGATTAAAAATGGTTGCATTGTTTTAGGAAATGGTGGATGATGGAATGAGGGAGACTAGCATGGTAGTGAGGACCATTGAGTGCTTTAGGTTAGATGATTGGGAACTTGTAGATGTGGGATTCAAAGTGTAAAAGCCTCTAAAAATTCCCTATCCTGATGCACAGAATCTGGAGAATTTAAGAGGGATTCTGAGATGACATGTCATTAATATAGGAAGACAATAAACTGTCTGGTTCCAACCTACTTACAAGGGTTCCTAAAAGGGAAGTAAAAAAAGTCAGAATGATCACAGGACTTGATTCATCATTGCTACCTTTAGGGAGAAGAGGAAGTCTAAGAATAAGGGAGGATTTCAGTGTCTTGAAAATTCCAGGGGACATATTCTCTCTTAGAGTCTTCAGAAGGATTACAGCTCTGCTAACCTTTAGACGTCAGTCCTGTGAGAACCACTCTGAGCTTGTGAACTCTATAACTTTAATACATTAATATATTTGTATTCTTTTGGATTACATTAATAGTATCCAAACCATTAAGTTTGTGGAGATTTGTTATAACAAAAAAAAAAAAAAAAAAAAAAAAAAAAAAAAGAAAAAGAATACAGGAGGGAACATTGGATTTGTCATGTGAGTGACAAGAAAGACTCAGTCGCTCATCAGAGCATTCCAGACAGATGGAACAGAAAAGAGACAAAAAAGTGGGGTGGCAAAAGGGAGTAGCCCAAAATGAATCTGGAGAATAAGCAAGGGTCTATGACAGGGTCAACCTGTGGATCACTACTCCTTTGGGGTATCCGATGCCCCTTTCATGGGTCTTTCATATCAGATATTTACACTACAATTCATAACTAGCAAAATTACAGTTATGAAGTAGCAACAAAATAATTTTATAATTAGGGTCACCACAACATGAGGAACTGCATTAAGGCAATTACAGCATTAGGAAGGCTGAGAACCACTGTCCTGTGATGTAAAGTCTTATCTGTGATAATGAGCTTGGGTCTTATTTTAGGCACACTTGGAATACTGTGAAGAATCTTAAGTATGTGATTATATAAGATGAATTTTCTCTATGGAAGATTATCTGTAGAGAATAAACACCATGCCAAGAAGATGCTTTTTGAAATTGTACCCAGAAAAAGAAATGGGCAAACAGAAATGTGGCTATGGGCAGCATAGACTTTGGATGTTGGGTCACAGGAATCACTGACAGGTTCACTATTAAAGGAAAACTAGGACAATAAGGTAGAATACTCATGAACCTAATAAGGATTAAGTCTAAAACATTATTTTACCTGCTCATGCTCCTTCTACATATGAATATCTAATTCTGTTCATTATTTTGTAATTTTTCCCCCAAGGGGGACTCTTGAAATTGAAATAAAACTTGAAATAATACTTCATGCTCCTACAAAACCCAAGTCTTCTTATGAACTTAGGTATCATGATTTATTTGGTTATATCTCTTTAAAATCTTCCTGCCATGATAGAAATGATCCAGCAAAGAATAGGACTGGGTTGTAGATAGAAATTAAGAGATCTTGGCAGAAGAGGAAAAAAAAAGAGTGTGGAGTTTGACAACCAAGTCATTAACAGTAATTTGGGACAATGGAAGTTCCAAGTCATGTGGTAGATACAACTTTCCTCTCTGATACAAAAATATAGGTTAGGAGGCACTGTTTTTTGTTTTTGTTTTGTTTTGATTTTTTTTTTTTACAGTTTGAAGATCAAAAAGTATTAAAACCAAGTTGCCACAAATTCAGTTTCTAATGATCTGAAAATATTAGAAATTCCTCTCCTTGGGCACCAAACTAAACTAACCACATTAAAGATTCCTCCCAAGACCTCAAATATTCCTCCCATGGAGTGCCAAATTGTGGTTGGTTAAAAACATTAATAATAAATGCAGAGTCATCAATATGAAGAATTAAGGAAACAAAACACTCTTAGTCAGTGTTCTATTGCTTTGAGAAGACACCATGACCAAGGCAAGTCCTATCAGAGAAAGCATTTCACTACGGCTGGCTTAAACTTTCATCATGGCAGGAAGCATGGCAGTGGGCTTGGTGCTAGAGAAGTCATTGAGTGATACATCCTAATCCACAAGCAGTGAGAGGAGACTGAGTCTGGCATGGGGCTTTGAAGCCCCAAAGCCCAATTCAGTGACATACTTCCTCTAACAAGGCCACACCTAGAAAGTTCATTCTTATAGCAGTGAAACCGATTATTAATGGAGAATGCCTGCTTATCAGAGGGTATAAGTCCACAGACATAAGGATGTATTTCAACTGGTTGTTGAACATTATTCAAAGAGCAATGTTGCACATGGATTTCCCCATTGGTACTATGTCTTCTACTGTCTCTAATCTTTCATCTTTGTGCCTTTCCTATTGGCTCTGCTTTCTTCACCCTTGGCTATTCTTTACGGCTGACGTTTATATAGAGTTGTGTCCTGTTGCACCATTTGCTTTGCCTACCTGGTTGTCTGTCTCAAGAGAATTGGCCTTGAACCAGCTTACTGATTCCCTAGCCAGATTCTGGAATGTTGAAGCTACTATGGCCGAGAAGAGTGTAGGTTATATCCTCAGTGAATGCTGGCCAGCACCTTGGAATGTCTGTATTCGAGGCAACAGGCATCTTCAGTTTGCTGAATTTATATCTATCTTTACTGTGCTGGTTGCAAAAACTGGCTTTGTTCCACATTGCCTTCTCCCAGACTCTGGTCTCCCAGTACCAAGCTTTGGTTCCTACTTCTGTATTCAGATATGGTTTGCAGTTCCTTCTCATTCATTTCCTTGCTCTTTCTATGGATATTTAGTGTAGACAAAGCTCTGGAAGAGAACTAGTTGATAGACTTAGTTCATGAGGCAGGGTTTCTAAGAAGTTCCTGCTATGGCTGAACCAGATACAAGGACTATAGTAGTCTTTGGATCTGACTCCTTGGAGAGGAAGTGATCTTAGGGATAAGGATTGGTAGGCATTAAGAGAGGAAATCAGGAAAGATGATATGAAGATGGAAGTTGCTACTGTGGGTATCAGACCTGGACTCTGCTGGGTTCCCTGGAGTTGAGTCACATTGTCTTTCTGAAGACAAGGATATTGGTGTGTTTATGTCTTCTACTGTATCTTCTCCTTAGTTATGACAACACAGACAGGATTAGTGTGGCTCCTGATCAAAGATGACATGTGAAGTTGTGACATTTTCCATATTAAAAAAAAATCCAGATTAAGTTTGCATACTCTGGGCAGAATGCTAAAGGTTCCACAGCGAGGTGGGTCTGACCCCCCAAAACCATCCAGTGCAGTCGTAGCTGAAACGAAGGTGAGCTGCCAGGGTAAGATGGAATCACCCATCTCCTACAGGAGATTTCTGTCTCCCCTGCAGATCTCAAGTTCTGGTCTTCACCTCACTAAAACCGTCCAAGAGGATAGGACTCAGTGAACTGGTGTGCCACTCACAGAGTTTACACATGTGACGGTAGTGAGTTAAGTCTGGTGGTACACTTCGGGTGATATCTGAGGTCATGAGGTTAAAGTTAAAAAAAAAAAAATTCCCTGGTCCAGAGTGATGTCCTTAATGAAGGCGTTACACAGGTCAGGGAGTGGCTCTGTGGGTAAAAGGCTTTGTTGTACAACTACAGTGAGCTGCATTCTGACTTTCAGAACCCAAACGCTGGCTTCAGCTGTACCTGTAACCCCAATTCTGGTGGAACAGAATTCTGGGGTTCACTGGCCAGCTAGTTTAGTCACAACAGCAGCTCCGGGTTCAATGAGTACCCTATGTCAAAAAACAAGATGGAGAGTAATAAAGAAGACATCTAACATTGACCTTTGACCTCCATGCCTAGGTGAGCACAGTCACACTTACCGAACACAAATAAAGCCACTCTCTCAACTCCAATCAAGCTAGAGTTGGTCTTTCCAGTGCAACTAAGAATGCAGACTGATTAACCCCCTCGACACTGGATAAGAAATGTCTTGCTTTCTGCTACTTGACTTCTGTTATTACAAATAATTAATACCAGATAAAGTTGGGCCACAATAAATGCTACGATAATCTATTTAAGGCAAAGCACCGAGAGCTTTGTGAAACATTCAAAATTGGATTTTTTTTTCCTACTAAGACTCTGAAACTTCAAAGGCAGCCTGATGATTGTACATGGAAAAGAGTTTTCTTGGAGCGTGGCCAGCAAGACCTTGTCTTATTCAATTGTTTCTGAGTTAATCTTACTTAATCATCTCGTATGCCCTTGCACATGAGGCTCCCTATAGCACGAACTGAGTGCTTCTTTTGCCAGATGGTACCAAGCACGTTCCAGGAGGTAAGACATAGCAAACATAAACGGAAACGGGGTGGCTGTCCTCCATCCACAACTGTTATATTTGCCGGATTCCGACTGATTTACTGGGAGCACTACGTTCCAGACAGCGTTCAGAGGATAGCCTTAACTAAATCTGTCAGCATAGAGATTTAAAGATTAAACCCCAGAGTCTAGAATTCCTCAGCAGATGGAGGAATTGAGTCTGTGGGAGAGGGTGACTTACACGAGGGTCCACCGTGAATTAGAGGCGGGTCAAGGCCAGCAGAAGCCCTGAGCAAAAAAAAAAAAAAAAAAAAAAAAAAAAAAAAAACAACCCAGGACGCCCTTGGCAGACTCATGTTTAAAGGGAGGTACAGAGACCTCTACCTTTTACTTTCTACTCCTGGGTCCAAAATCAGAGGTTTTGCTGATGAAATCAATGGACAGAGACAGAATTTTAAATGGTCTTCCTACCAGGAAATGAGCACATTGGTCACTGGGGATAAGGAGGATTGCCTGAGAGTTGCCCCGACTTGTGAAGAAGTCTCTCCCCCTTCCTTCCCTGAACTCCAGATTCAGTCAAATTTATTTCTCCCCGGGGTCCCTTTAGTCTTTGCTTAATGAGACTGGTGGTTACCGAGGGTGTGATTGACATTCACTTATGCACAAGTTGTATTCATCTTCCTGAGAAAGGACATGGGACAAGAAAGGATTGCCAAGGGCAACCATGGTGGCATTTCTGGGAGAGCAGTGGCATTCCCCACAGTGAGAGGAAACGCCGACTGCTCACTGGCGGATGGAGGGTGGTGGGGGCAGGAGGCAGGGCTCCCAGGGGAATTATAACTCTACACTGCCAGATCTTAGGTTCTTGTAACCACCCCCGGGTTCTGGTTTGCAGGATACCTGAGCCAAGTTTAGGTCGGAGGGAAAATAGTGGGGAGTAAATTTCGCGGGGTCGCAAGTGAGTTAGAACATCTCAATTGCCTTCATGGACCAGACAACACGTTCACTGCCAAGCTTTAGAACCCAAACGGAATCGCCATTGAGTCCGCCGCTGAGAAGCCCAGGTCTTTGACTTGCCCGTACTAAGGGCCCAGACAAAACGCTTAAAGGCTCAGCATACAGTAACTTGGACTACAACTGGCTGAGCGTGTGGCCTGGCCAAGGAGGGATAGCTGGCAGGCTGGATGGAGTCAGTCCTCATGCCTCAGACCAGAAGCAAAGAAAATGGTTGCCCCTAACTCTCTGGTTTGTGTATTGCTCAGGGAGACAGTGGGCAAAGGAGCTGTTGTTCTGTGTTGTTGACACTTTGGCTGGCTCCGGCTGAGCTCCAGCCATGCGTTCTCCCCGTCTCAGTGCTCCCTCTTTGTCCAAACTCCACACTTTCTCCCGGAAAAGGAAGGCCCCGTTTCTCTGCATAAGGCAGGATACGCGGAGTTTGTTTGGGGTGGGTTTCATTTTTTTAACCAAGCTGGATCGTTCTTCGGGTTCAAATTTTAAACACAGAGTCACAGTTTACAGAACAACCCTCCAAATTAGAAAGGAAAACTCATGTCTTGATTGAGGTCTAATTGGCATTAAAAATAAACGGTACGTTCTGAAAGTGTGCGGTTTAATGTGCTGTGACGTGTGTATTCACGACTTGATTGTGGTGAAATCATCACTGCCTAATGAACACATTCAGCACTTCCTCCACGAATTTCCCTCTTTCTCCTTTGCTGTCAACCCCGTGCCCCCAGCCTGACGCAGCCTGTGCGTCCCCAGCATCCCCAGGCAGCCTGTATCAGCTTCTCTTCATGTAAGTTTCCATATTTTAGCAGCTTATGTAAGTAGAATCATATAATACACGCTCCTTCTTTGGTCTGGCTTCTTCCGATGATCTTTGTTAAGTTTTTGCTTTCAAAGCATTGGCCCGCTCAGTTGAAGCTGTGAAAATCACTGCTGAAGAGTTGCACATAGCACATTCTTACTATCGTGCTACTACCTGTAGATCTGGAGATGCAGACTTCTTGTGTTCCTGTAACAGTGGTCTCTGTCTTCTCCATTATTTCTCCAGGTTTTCTGGATAGAGGATCATCAGTGTTAATGACTCTTTCAAGCCAAAAAAACCTCTTGATTTCACAGATTTTTCTCTTCTGTTTTTCTGTTAGGTGACCTTTGTTCTGATACTATTTTTCTTTGGTTGAATTTTCTTTTCTTCTTTTTTCTTTTCCTTCCTTCCTTCTTTCCTTTGGCTCTTTCTTTCTTTCTTTCTTTCTTTCTTTCTTTCTTTCTTTCTTTCTTTCTTTCTTTCTTTCTTTCTTTCTTTCTTCAGTTTCTTAAGACAGAAGCCAAAGTTATTGAGTTTGAAGACTTTCTGCTTTCGGATGCAAGTAGGTACTGATGGATGTCAGGAGAAAAATGGCTCACTTCCCCCTCTGTGACCCTAAAGATGTGGGTGTTTATTTCCATCTTGTGATGCTGGAGGAGACATAGGCAGTGTATGCTCTGAACCAATCCAGTCTGGACCTTTTCAACCTAGTGATAATATTAGATCCCACCAGCTAAGGGTTTAGTCCTAGGACTGGCCCCATTTTAGATGCCAGCTTCAAGTCTGAGTTTCTCACCCACCAGCTAAAAATTAGGGTCCCCTGACCCCATTCTTGAACTAGATTAACTTGCCCACACAACTCAAGAAATTAATTTACTGGTTTATTATGGAGTGATATGAAGGATACCAAGGAAAACATGCAGAGGACGAAATCTGGAGGAGAAGGGGGATGCCTCCGTGCTCTCTAGACACACCCCACCCATCAGGGGCCTCTCCATTTTCAATTATGCATCTGTCTGTTTCCCTCTGAGACTCACTGTGAAGACTTCACTGTGTATGTGATGCTCTAGGGTGCATAAAGAAGCCTGCAATGGCCTGCCTGCTTCTTGGCCTCTGTGGATGGAGGAGGGTCCCAGACTTATTCTCAGGCAAGGATAGACTAGAGATTTAAAAAAATTACTTTGTTTCATTTTCATTTTTATTTAATTTGTTATCTTATGTGCGAATGTGTTTTGCCAACATGTATTTTTGTGCACCATTGTGTGTGTGGTAAACACAAAGACCAGAAATGGGCACTGGATTCTCTGGAACTGTTGTTACAGATGGTTGTTAGCTGCTGTGTGGTGGATGCTGGGTACAGAATTCAGGTTCTTTAGAAAAGGAACCAATGTTCTTAACTAAGCCATCTCTCCTCTGATTTTTTTTATGGCTAACTTCAATGCAGAAAGGGGTCTCTCTCTCTCTCTCTCTCTCTCTCTCTCTCTCTCTCTCTCTCTCTCTCTCTCTCTCTGTGTGTGTGTACATGCAAGTATATACAAATGCCTGCCTGCCCGTTTGTCTGTGTGTATCTGTATTAGTGTTTCTATAAGTTTTTTTGGAGAAAATACATTTTTAGTTTCTCTGACCTGTCTCAGGGGAGGGAATTATGTACTAGGAGACATAGACAAAACAGAATTTTTTTTTTCTCCAGAGGTGGAAATTGAAATCTGCAAATTTAATTATTGATTATGGTTTTAGAGATTTTTCTCTTGAAGTTCTGTCAGTCTTTAAATATATTTTAAAGGTTTTCTCCTTAGCTTTTTACATTTCAGAATTGTCATGTCCTCTTGAATAATATGATGTGTTGACTCTCCTTCCTCCCTCTCTTTCTTCCTTCCTTCCTCTCTCCCTCCCTTCTTTCCTTCCCTCCCTCCTTTCTTCCTTCCTTCCTCCCTCCCTCCCTCTCTTCCTTCCTTCCTTTCTTCCTTCTTCCCTCCCTCCCTTCCTTCCTTCCTTCCTCCCTCCCTCCCTCTCTTCCTTCCTTCCTTTCTTCCTCCCTCCCTCCCTCCCTTCCTTCCTTTCTTCCTCCCTTCCTTCCTTCCTTTCTTCTTCCCTCCCTCCCTCTCTTTCTTCCTCCCTCCCTCCCTCTCTTTCTTCCTTCCTTTCTTCCTTCTTCCCTCCCTCCCTTTCTCTCTCCCTTCCTTCCTTCCTTCCTTCCTCCCTCCCTCCCTCTCTTCCTTCCTTCCTTTCTTCCTCCCTCCCTCCCTCCCTCCCTTCCTTCCTTTCTTCCTCCCTTCCTTCCTTCCTTTCTTCTTCCCTCCCTCCCTCTCTTTCTTCCTCCCTCCCTCCCTCTCTTCCTTCCTTCCTTCCTTCCTTCCTTCCCTCCTTCCTCCCTCCCTCCCTTTCTCTCTCCCTTCCTTCCTTCCTTCCTTCCTCCCTCCCTCCCTCTCTTCCTTTCTTCCCTCCTTCCTTCCTCCCTTCCTCCCTCTCTTCCTTCCTTCCTTTCTTCCTTCTTCCCTCCCTCCCCCTTCCTTCCTTCCTTTCTTCCTTCCTCCCTCCCTCCCCCTCCCTTCCTTCCTTCCTTTCTTCCTTCCTTCCTTCCTCCCTTCCTTTATTCCTTTCTTCCTCCCTCCCTCCCTCTCTTCCTTCCTCCCTCCCTCCCTCCCTCCCTTTCTTCCTCCCTCCCTTCCTTCCCTCCTCCCTTCCTTCCTTCCCTCCTTCCTTTCTACCTTCCCTCCTTCCTTTCTTCCTCCCTTCCTTCTTTTCTTCCTTCCTTCCCACCTTCCTTCCTTCCTTCCCTCCCTCCTTCCTCCCCCTCCCTCCCTCCCTCCCTCCATTCTTCCTTCTTTTTTCTTTAGTTCCTTTCTTCTTTATATCAATTCATAAGCAACTACCCATCTTGTGGTTTCTTGAAGCAGTAGTCAGACTACACTTGTCACAGTCACGTCTGCCAAAGTGGCTAGCCATGGAAACGCTAGCCCTCGTTCATCAGGACTCTCTACTCAGACAGCCAAGTGTGCCATTTTTATCCACAGCCATCGCAACCATCTTCTTCTTATGCTTTCTCTTCTTGGTAACGATGTAAGATGTCATCCTTTTCTTAGCATCACCATGAAGTCTCAACACAAGATGAAGGACAGACTTTTTTCATCTTTCATGAATTTTATTAACAATAGTTTTATTTTATGTACTTCTTTTTAATTATTTTTTTCTTACAACTTTAAAAAAGCAGAGATACATGTACAGATTATTAAAGGCATTTTAGCATAAAATTATATGAATATATTTTTGTCAGTACTTGATTTTTTTAAAGGTTTGATAGTATGCATTGAAATCTTACTATTTACAATGATCATAAAGTGTATGTAAAACAAAACGTAACATGGAAATAGTCAAAATTTTCTCGGTGTGTAAAGATTAAGCACAATGATTTTTAAATACCAAAAATTGCCACAAGGCTATCTTCTTAGCTCTTGAGTTATTAATGATTTAAGGTCTAGGTGTACCCAACTCTGAGAGGATGCTATACACTTATTGTTTTTTTTTTTTTTTGTGCTTCATATGGTCTGTTTTGAATGCTGTAGTCAGACAATGTCTGACCACCTACCTTCCAGCTGCTTACCAGCAAGGATCAGCCTCTCCACATCAGAAGGAAGTCATTCTTTATCCTAGATCTTGGCCTTCACATTTTCTATAGTGTCCAAGGGGTCAACCTTGAGCGTGACACTTTTCCCCATAAGAGTCTCCACACAATCCTTCATTTTGGTGGCAGCTCCGCTGCAGATGGCAGATCAGAAAGTGATGTCTGTCTCTTATCCAGTATTGCTTATCCTAAAATCTACATGTCCTGTCCGACATTAACATACCAGCTTTGTTCTGACTCCTAATAGGGTATATTTTCTCCCATCTATATCAATTTCTTGTTCGTTCTATAACAACTTATCACAAACCTCTATCCTTTCAGATGAAATCTGGTATGCAAATTATGTTTTAAATGATATATATGTAATTTAATAATTTTGAGTTTTGGAGATCAGAAGTCCATAGTCACACTGGACTGAAGTCAGTGTTGATTGTTTCTAGAAAGCTCTGGGAGAAGATACATTTCCTTGTATGCTTTTAGCTTGTAGAGGCCTTGCCTAGGGTCTCTTCTTTCCTATGACAGATATGGAAAGGAATCAGTGGCAACTAGCGTATCATGGTTCATACGATGCTTGCATAAGCATCAAGCGGTGCTTCTATATTAGACTTATGAAGGCACTTGGGGATATTTAACCTGGAGAAGTGAGGACTCAAAAAACTAAGATAGTTATCGTGGCTGTAGTGGTCTGACTGAAAATGGCCCAGAGACTCATAGGGAGTGATCTTAAGAGGTGTAGTCTTTTCTGAGTAAGTGCATCACTGGGGCTGGGCTGTGAGATTTCAGAAGCTCAAACCAGGCCCAGTGTGATACTCTCTTCCTGCTGCCTGACAATCTAGACAGAGAAATCTCAGCTCCTTCTCCAGTATCATGTCTGTCTGCATGTTGCTATGCTTTTATCTATGATTATGATAGACTAAGTATCTGAACTGTAAGCCAGCCCCAATTAAATGCTTTCCTTTGTAACAGCTGCTGCACCAGTTCCTCAGAAAACTGGAGATAGATATACCTAAAGACCCAGCTATATCACTGATACCCAAAAGATGCCCCACCATACCACAAGGACACATGCCCCAACGATGTTCATAGCAGCCTTATTTATAATAGCCAGAAGCTTGAAACAACCCAGATCTCCTTAAACAGAGGAATGGATACAGAAAATATGGTTTATTTACACAATGAAATACTATACAGTATTTAAAAACAAGGACATCGTAAATTATGCAGGCAAATGGATGGAACTAGAAAATATCAGTGTGAGTGAGGTAACCCAGATCCAAAAGGACATACACAGTATAGACTCACTGATTAGTGGATATTAGCCAAAAAAGTACAGAACACCTAGGACACAACCTATAGACCATAAGAAGTGTAACAAATAAAAAAGCCTGAGTGAGGGTGTTTCAATTCTACTTAGTAGAGGGAAGAAAATAATCACGGGAGGCAGAGGGAGGGAGAGGTCTGGGTGGGAGAGGAGACAGGGAGAAGTAAAGGGGACAGGATCAGGCATTGGGGGTGGGACAGGAGAGAAGCCCAGAAGGCCAAGAGAATTAATGAAAATGAGCAGCACTGGGTGGTGGGTGGATGGGTGGGTAGGGGGAACTCTCTAGAAAGTACCAGAGATCTGGGAAGTGAGAGACTCTAAGGGCTCAGTGGGGTGACCATAGCCAAAATTCCCAACATTTTCAGAGGGAACTCAAAGAACCCACCTCCAGCAGATAGACAGGGCTTCAAGTGGAAGGACAGGGTTACTAACCCATAGTCAACATTTCTGACCTGGAACTCTTCCTGTCTAAAGGAACTGCAGGTGCAGAAATAGAGATGGAAGGAAAGGCAGTCCAGTGACAGGCCCAACTTGGGATCCATCTCATGGGAGGGCACCAAGGCCTGACACTATTACTGATGCAATGTTGTGCTTACAGATGGGAACCTGGCATGGCTGTCCTCTGGGAAGCCCTACCAGCAGCGGACTGAGACAGACACAGACACACCCAACCACTGAACTGAAGTTGGAGAACCCTGTGGTTGAATTAGGGGAAGGATTGAAGAAGCTGAAGGGGAGAGAGACCCCCATAGGAAGAGTAGCAGTCTCAACTTTTGCAGACCCCAGGGAACTTCCCAAAGACTGAGCCACCAGCTAGGAGCATGCACAGGCCTGTCCCTGGCACACATTTAGTAGAGGTCTGCCTGGTCAGGCCTTAGTGGGAGAAGATGTGCTTAATCCTCAAGAGACTTGAGACCCTAGGGAAGGGGGAGGCCTGGTGTGGGGGGAGCACCCTCTTGGAGTCAAGGAGAAGGAGGAGTGGGATGAGGAACTATGGGAGAGGGGACTGAGACAGGGGTGTGAGGGCAACTATGGGAATGTAAATAAATAAAACTATAAAAACTGGGGAGGGGGGGAAGGAGTTTTTGTCCTTCCCCTTGAGGCCCTGTCTATCTACTGGAGGTGGGTTCTTTGAGTTTCCTCTCACCAATGTTGGACATTTTGGCTGTGGTCACCCCCACTGAGTTCTTAGAGTGTCTCACTTTCAGGATCTCTGGTACTTTCTAGAGAGTTCCTCCATCCCCCAATTCCCCATCGGATCTCATCTCCATTTATTCCTCCATTCATTCTCTTAGCCCTCTAGGTCTCAATTCACAGCCAGAGGACACTGGCTAAGACAGTCGCTATTGGAAGAACTTTAAGAAGAAATGCAGAAGCCTGTGCTGGACAGCTAGTGAGATCTGACTCTCCATCTCAGTGTGGGTGGCTCCACACAAAATCAGCATGACAGTGGGCAAGGAGCTCTTGCAAAGGGCATATGTAAGTGCATATCTCCAGCAGCCATGCCATAGCAGACAGGAAAGTCTAAATGTACAGCTACAAAGGCACCAGTCGTAGATGTGGGGTTGAGGACGGGAACCAGGGCTTGCATTGTGGATCTACCCTATTCCTTCTTGTCCTTGCCACTGTGTGGGAATTCTCACAGCCCAGGGATTGCTTTTAGCAAGTGAGAAGTGTGTGAAAACTAATTCCATCTTCCCAGCCAGCTTTCAATCGGTGACCAGTGAGTTTGAACAGATCCTTCGGTAACTTTGCTCCTTGGGTTTGATAACGGAGAGGCAGCTAGGTATTCCCACTGACTCCTTGGGACTCAAGAAGGCTTAACTCTTGTGCTGAAAACTGCATGGTACTGGTACAGAAATAGGCATGTGGATCAATGGAATAGAAGAGAAGATCCAGAAATGAGCCCTCATGTATATGGTCACCTGATTTTTGACAAAGGAGCAGTAAACATTCAATCGAAAAAGGACAGCCTATTCAACAAATGGTGCTGGTCCAACTGGCACTCAGCATGCAAAACAATGAAAATAGACCCGTTCTTATCTCCTTGTACAAAGCAAAAGTGTAAGTAGATCAAAGATCTCCACATTAAACCAGATACACTGAAACTATTAGATGAGAAAGTAGGGAAAACCTTAGAACACATAGGTACAGGAGAAAATTTCCTGAACAAAACACCAATGGCTCAAGCTCTAAGGTCAAAGATTAACAAATGGGACTTAATGAGATTGCAAAGTTTCTGTAAGACTAAAGACATCGTCAAGAAAACAAAACGGCAACCAACAGAATGGGAAAAGATCTTTACCAACACCACATCAGATAGAGGCCTAATATCCAAGGTGTACAAGGAACTCAAAAAGCTAGACACCAGAGAATCAAATAACCCTATTAAAAAATGAGGTACAGCGCTAAACAAAACGTTTTCAGTTGAGGAACACAGAATGGCCGAGAAACATCTGAGGAAGTGCTCGACATCCTTAGCCATCAGGGAAATGCAAATCAAAACAACCCTGAGATTCCACCCCACACCAGTCAGATTGGCCAAGATCCAAAACTCAGATGACAGCAGATGCTGGCGAGGCTGCAGAGAAAGAGGAACACTTCTCCACTGTTGGTGGGGTTGCAAGCTAATACAACCACTCTGGAAATCTGTCTGGCGATACCTCAGAAAATTGGATATAGTACTACCTGAAGACCCAGCTATTCCACTTCTGGGCATATACCCCAGAGACAATTTAATACACAACAAAGATATATGCACCACAATGTTCATAGCAGCTCTATTTATAATAGCCAGAAGCTGGAAGGAACCCAGATGTCCTTCAGAAGATGAATGGATACGAAAATTGTGGTACATATACACAATGGAATACTACTCAGCCACCAGAAACAATGACTTAACCAAATTCTTAAGAAAATGGCTGCATCTAGAGAATATCATCCTGAGTGAGATAACCCAGTCACAAAAGAACAGACATAATATGCAGTCACTGATAGTGGGATGCTAACCCCAGAGGCTTGCACTCCCCCAGAAACAACTCACAGACTGTATGAAGTCCAAGAAATAAAGAAAACAAAACAAAACAAAAAAAATATTTACAAAACAAGAAAACTTTAACTATTTCCATGTTACATTTTGTTTTACATGTACTTTAGCTCATTGTAACTATTAAGTTTTCAAGGCATACTATCAAACCTTGAAAAAAATCAAGTACTGACTAAAAAATATATTCACATAGTTTTATGTAAAAATTATGTTAAAATCTGAAAAAAAAGTACTGACAAAAAATGTATAATTTTAAGCAAAAAATGTTTAAAATCTGTACATTTATCTTTGTTTTGTAAAATAAAATTGTTTAAAAAAAAACATCACAAACCTGATGCATTGAAGAATGCTTTCAGGCATAGGTAGTGAACTATTAACACTGTGATTAGAAATGATTGTATAACATTAATGTGCTGGCAATTTGCATAATACTAGAACATGCTAAAGCATCTTTTATTCTAGATAATATTTGTACATCTTGAAGTGGTAGCTTAATTGGTCATACTTATTTATAAAATAAGGTTAAAATTTTTCTTTACATTTGATTCTTTCTCAAACTTAAATTAACAAGATCTTAAAAAAAAAAAAAGAAGGCTTAACTCTGATTATTCACAGAAAATTTGGCTTGAGCGTATTCGGCCTGCTCATTGCTTTTTCTTTAACCTCTCAGCAGCTGTCTTAGGGTCCCTATGGCTGTGAGGAGACACATGAGCACAGCAAGTCTAATAAAGAGAAACATTTCATTGGGGCAGGCTTACAGTTTAAAGGTTTAGTCCATTATCATCATGGCAGCAAGCATGGCAGCGTGCAGGCAGACACGATGCTGGAGAAGGAGCTGAGAGTTCCACATCTGGATTGGCAGACAGCAGGAAGAGACAGTGAGCCTCTAGGCCTGACTTGAGCTTCTGAAACCTCAAAGCCCACCATTTCCCAGTGACACGTTTCCTCCAACAAGATCACACCTACTCCAACAGGGCCACATGTTCTCATAGTGCCACTCCCTATGAGCGAACCTATGGGGGCCATTTTCGTTAAAATCACCAAACAAGGTTTCTTCTACTGTAATGTCTCTTAGCATCATCTTGCCCTCAAAACTCCTGATACCGGAGTCCCTACATCAGTCCAGACTAGGCAGTCACAGGAAAAAAGATAGATATATGATTTTTTAAAACACATTTGCAGTACATGTCCCATTAAAACAAGAACATCAGAAAGAAAGCTGCAGGTTTCTTTAACAAGACTGTGGGGCTGGACTGTAATGGGACTCCTGGCAAGGAGAACGTTTTCTAAATGTCTCAAAGGACGGGACTATAAGACCATCAAACGATTAAAGCGTGCTGAAAGTCACCATCAAATGCTTGCTCAGGGACAGGGAAGAAGATGTACTCAGGCTCTGTCTAGAGGGCTTTGGCAACTGTAGCTTTGTGTTTTATTTGCTAGCAAGGCAAAGGCTTTGCCAGAGAGCCCGGGGCCATCATAGATTTTATACACAAACTTCCATCCGATGTCTCTTGTGGGTTGATAGCTTGAAGTTAGCTGCTTGGGATGACAGTGCTTTGGGGGACGTGGATGCTCTTGCTGGGAGCAGAATTGACAATGAGTCCTTGTCCAGGTCAAAGAGCACAGTGTGCTGGGACTGGCTAGTTCAGTAAGTGGAATCAGCCACATGTATTCACATGTCCCTTTTTATTACTTTCTTCTAGGACTCCCTTCTCTGCAGGCATTTTCCCATTCTGCCCCAGGTTATGAGATCATTTAAATCATATGAAAAAAATTTCCAGGTGCCGCAGACATAACCTATTCATTGGGGTAGGTTAACCTCATTTGAACGTGGATTACCCAGGGTCATTTCATGTTGTGTGTGGCTCAGCCAAATCTGAGATGTAGTTCAGAAGCCTGCCATTTTATTTTCCCTGAAAGGGATCATTCCACATTGGGGCACTACTATACGTACACAAAATGTCAGCTTCTGTGACAGACGTGAAGAGGATTAGCAGGTAGCCCTGGAACTGGAGAAATGGCACACTGGACAAAAGCATCACTTGTACAAGCACAAGGACCTGATTTCAGATCCCAGACATGGCCAAGAGCACCTATAACTTCCATGCTGGGGGTAAGGTAGAAACAAGAGGATTTGGGGGACTCCAGCCTCCAGGTCCCTGCCCTGACTTCATTTGATGATGAGCAGTGCTATGGGAAAGAAAGTCAACTCATCCTTCTCTCTCACCAACTTGCCTTTCGGCCATGGTGTTCTGGCACACCAATAGAAATCCTAACTATCATCATCAAAAGGCAAAACAAACAAGACTAGATACCCCCTCAAACAACAGACAAGCAAACAGATACCCCAGGCAGTCTGAACTACCCATTTGGCAAATGATTTTTAGCTAAGGGCAGAGTTTATAAATGAATCCTCTGTTACCTTACAGGAAAAGGCTGTGAGAGGTGGAGAGGAGATAGCAGTTTCTTTTTAATGCAGTAGGAAAAAAGTAATCTTCTGTGCTAACAATAATTTGGGGGAATAAAGAAAATCTCTCTGCTTTTTAATTCTGATTTGGATAACTGTTTCCCAAAGGCCAGTATGTGATCCTTGGGTCCTATGGTAATGATGCTAGGTGGACCTTTGAGAGGTGAGATCACATGTAGGTCCTTAGGTCTTTCAGAGCATGCACCACCAAGCAGAAGGTGGGGGGTATAATATCCTTTTCTTCCCCTCTCCCTTTCTTCGAGCACACTCTCTTCCCTCCTTTCTCCTTCCAGTCTCTAGATGTGTCTGCTATGATACATGAGTGTTTTTACTCTTATATCCCATTCCACCCTTGCCAGATGCTCCAACCATTGGGCCATCTCATCATGGACTTCAACCCCCAAGAACTATAAGCCAAGAGATCCCCCTTTGCCTCACAAGTGGCTTGTACCAGACATTTTATGATGGCCATGCAAAGCTGAACAACATTTCTTCACATCTTTCATAACTTGTGGCCCCAAGAAGGACACTATATCCCAATAGAGACTGTATTACGTAGCCCGAGAGGCCTCCAATTTTAGATGTGTCTGTTGATACTACAGGGACAAAACCCAAGATGTCTGTAAGGAGAAATCTGAGAGGACAGATTAAAAAAATGCTTCTTACAGATCAAAGAGCATGGAACCCAAGGGATGCAGTCTTCCTAGACTGTAGCTACCTTTGCCTGTCTCATGACTTGGGACACTTTAGGGTTGTCCTATCTCAGAATCAGACCACCTTCCTCACCAGCCATCATAAAATTCAGACATGAATGTTAGGCCTGGGCATGGGAAAGAGAGACTGGTAAGTCTTAGGACTGATGTTTCATTCCCCCACAGTTGTTCCAGTAACAAGGGTTACTAGCTTGCTTGTTTTGTGTTTGTTTGTTTTGAGACAGGGCTTTGTGGCGCAGCCTGAGTTTGCCTGTTACTTGCTGTGTAGCCCAGGGTGACCGTGAACTTGTGGTAATCTTTATGTTTCATGTTGTTTAACTCTGGCCCCATTAAGCAAATATGTACAAAGAGAATTGATAAAAGGACCTTTGGTTAAGACACTTAGGAAACATTGGTTGATATGGACCTCATCTGCATGAAGAGTCAGGGCTTGGGGAGAGAGGAGAGGAACGTGTGTGATGGTAATGTCCTTCTTCTTCCCCATGTCTCCCCCTCCCTTGGCTTCCTTTCCCTTCACACTACTGTTAATAGTGGTAGGATATTTTCTCTGGAGTCTTCCCAGGATGAACATGACCTTCATATGTCTACACTTTGGCAAGCAGAGCAAGTCCAAACTCCACGGTTAAGGCTGGAAGTGAGTCAGGGCCACATAATATATCTCCCTCTGTGCAAAACCCTCAGGTCTTTTGGGGACTGAACCTTGACGTCATTAGCAACAGAAAGTGCAGTCAAATGGACCTGTACACCCAGACCATAGCCACAGTGGCATAATAGATAACCAGTGACATATGTCAACTTGTCAGATGGTCCAGAGAGCAGGAAAGCTTTGGTAGCTGTGGACTTCTTTTTCCCATGAGTCTTCACTTCAGTCCACATCAAACAATAGCTAGAGAAGTATTCACTGAATGGGGATTCTCTACGTGAGACCTGGTACTACATCCTAACTCATACTCACCAAGGGGCAAGTAGATCTTCTAATCCTAATTAAGACTAGGTCATAGTGGGTCTTGCCTTGTACTCTTTGCATGAAAGCCGCTCACTACTGTGCCAGCCAAGAGGTTCCTGGGGAGAAGCAGCAGGTCTAGAGAAGAAAGATGGAGGGATTAGTGCTTGGGATCTCTGTGTTTGCTGCTGTCATGAAGAGAAAAGAGGAGTGGGGGAGACCGCAGAGTGCTCCAATGGTGGCCCATCCCCGAGATGCTTTGATTACATTGGCCGGCGTTTCTTTGGCTGCCAACTTATTTGGATCCAGAGATGGCATGGGACTTCTGGCACTAGAACTTTCTTTACTGGAACCGAGACAGAATTCTAAACACTGGCAGCAAGATGTATGCTTGAGGTTTGGCAAGGTGAGGGGAATGGAAGGAAAAGAATGATGCAGGGCAATGAAAAAAATGTAGGACTAGGGGAGGGTTCACATTACAGTCTCTCCCATTAGGACCAGTATTGGTACAGGAACTGGAAGGGAGAAAGAAAATCCATTGTAAGGAAACACCAGAGGAAAAAGGGAAAGAGAGATGGACACACACACACACACACACACACACACACACACACACACACCCCTTGGCTAGCTCTCAAATTATCCAGAATTAATTTTTTAATCTTAGCCACTGCATTTCAAGCAAGTCACTATTAAAATTTTTGTCTTTAAACATCTTTTTTCCCCCTCAAGCCTTAACCTCATTAATGTGTTTACACTATATGAATAAATAATTCACATTTGCTTATTATTTCTCTCACAGATATCTTTTGACTTCTATTTGAACACAAATTTCTTTATGGTGGAGAGAACATCATCACATTATATCCAACTCCTTATCCTGAACAAACATATATGTTCCTTTCGGAAAACTTGGTGCTTCATAAATGTCTAATGGGCTCTGTTCTCATAGGAGAGAGGGGCTATGTCACTTTTCTGGGTGGTGTTGGAGTAGTTGGACTTGACCATGGGGTTATCTTGTTCTGGACTTCATTGGTCTATAGCTCAGACCCTGCAATGTTTCTGTCCTTGAGATTTTTCTACTATGCCCTTATTCTCAGTGACATTACGTTACCATGAAGAACTTCTGAGACTTTTACTATGATTCTTTGGCTGGAACCCAGAGAGGGATTTGCAGCCATTTACTTTGTGCCAAGAGAAGTCATGTTTTAGCAAAGATCCTGTGAAACAAAAATATCTGTGTGCTTTGAAGAAGAATTTGGAGACCTTTGTGCCTCTTCCAAGCTCTTCTGAGACACACACACACACACATACACACACACACACACACACACACACACACACACACACACGGAGACACACACTTGTCCCACCCCTCTTAATGAATGGATTTTGATATTTCAAAACCACATTCCACAGTCCTGAGTTCCTAAGGGAGAAACAACACACACCTGGCTGTCACACCTATTTATAGCCACACCCTAAAAAATCCCCAGGGAAAACTAACAAAAATGTAAGGGAGGAGATTCTTAGAGATTTATTGCTAGAACCTTTTAAAATCTCAGCCAAGGCTACCGAACATTAGTCCAAATGAGGAGTGAGGCCCCATTTGGTATCTCCACAGAGCACATAGAAAGACCCGAGGGCTTTAAGCTCTAAGAAACATAAATGTTGGTGCCGGTGAGAGAAAGCCAGTTCTACTGATCCAAGATGGGCCGGGTGCTAAGCTTAGCCTGACTTAGTATAATCCCAGGGAAGTGCTCCATTTCTCTAGCAAGCTCATAACTCCCCAGTGCCCTCTGTAAGGGAACATGCTATCTACTGTTTTCTAGAGATCCTGCTGCAGAATGGCTGGAGGTCTTTTGAACTGTAGGTTATGGTACCAAATTCCCAAGAGCCCGGTGTGGAGGACTGTGATGGGCATATATGGGGGTTAAAGACTCTTCTAGAGAATCAGGATGTTGCGGCTTTAGCATCAATATTTGATACGGCACCATATCTTTAATTCATCAGAGGTCTCATTGACGTCCGTTGTATTTAAGGATTTCTTAAAGACTTTAAACGTGGAGTCCCTGGAACTTATGCTAAGAGATTTTTACTGAGCAGGCAATTCTGCTCACCCTGGAATTCTACGCAAAGGGTGTTCGGTGTTGTATGAACCCAGCCATTATTAACTTCAAGGGCAGAATCTGGTCCTTAGTGCATTTATCATTGCTGCTGCCTCTAGAACCACTAAGAGAGTAACAAGTATCTAGGAGATGTCCTCTAGTGCCAGGTTCATCTCACTGCGAAGTGTGTACATTCCTTGCTAGAGCATATGCTTCCAAGGGTCCCAACACTTGAAGCCAACACGAAGGGTGCTTGGTTCTTGGGTATCTGAACTGTGACATTAATACTAAGAACTGAAACTTTCTTTTCATTTCACCTTACAGATTTGAACTTATATTTAATGGTGACACAAGAGCCGTGAACAATACTTTGGCCAAGGCAGCTTAGTACTTGTTTGTAGAGCCTGACACTTTCAGCTGACTCTATTGGAAAATCCAAGTCTAAGAACTGAGGAAATCTGGACACATTCTTTGAAAAGTTTGGCCAGCAGACAGCAGTTCACTGTTGCTCCCATCTTTCCTCCTAGCTATCGTGACACTTACCTCAAAAACAAGCAACCCTCTCCTACTCACTGAAGCTTCTGTGTGAAAGGCTATTCTGCCTTTTCTAGTAGTGAGCAAGAAAGCATCTTGTAGCATTGAGAGTGGAAAAAAATTAGGTGACAATGAAGCTAATCCTGGTGCATTTGGTCTTAGGATGTTTAACCAAATGTGTGGCATACTATTATATTTGTACGATTTGGTGCAGCTCTGAATTTACGAACCTAGGACCAGGGACTAGGAGCCCTAGATCCTGCCTCTGCTACTGTGTTTTCTGCATCATCCGAGGAGAATTACCTGGCTTCTCTGACCTTTAGCTTCTGTATCTGTGTGTTCCAAACTCATGAGAGTGTATAAACTCAGTAGTTCTTACAGTCTTTGCTCATCTAACCCCAGTATACTCTTGAAGACTGGCGACCCCTGGACAGAATTTTTGTTTTTGTTGATTGAATCGTTCAATGTACATCTTGTGAGAAATTAAAAGTAAGCACATTAAAAAGTTGTGTATTTAAATATATCTAAATAAACATGTCATACATTGATACGAAGAACATATTTTTGTAAAAGTTACCATAGTTTTCAAAACAAGTAATCAGCAGCAGCCAGTGTGACATTGTTTTACCTCATGGCAGATCTTTGCATGGTCTGTCTCAATAGAAGACAGCTAGTCTCATGTCTTGCTGCCTGCATTCCATCTGCTGCAATATGTTGTTTTGGTAGAAGCCCATGCTGAGAATCTGGCATCACGCAGGTATGTGCTTGGAAGAGAGGGATAGCTTTTATAACTGTTTTAGACACTCTCGTTTGATGCTATCTGAAATTTGAAAAGTGAGTATTAATTTAAAGTTAATGATAATGCACAATTCCAAACCATCTCAAGAAACTTCACACTTTGTTACATTAAAATCAGTTGGCTTATTGTGATCTTAGAATTTCTTTACCCATGAATAATTTTTGTGACAGCATCTCTTAGTCATTTGGGAGATACTGGTTCATTGAGTTATGCCTGATTTTTAAAATTCTGTCACATTTTATTATACAGTATCAAAGCTATAACTTTGTTACTATCAGTAACATCATCTGAATGCATTTTTAATGAGTGGAAAATCTACAGGGATAATAGTGTTTTGAAGTTTTTGATGGGACACAGGATTTCAGGTTTACTCAAAGGACAAACAGGGTGAAAAACAGCAAATAGAAGGTCTTCCATATATATATATATATACATATATATATATATATGTATATATATATATATATGTTTGAAAATATATATATTTGAAAATATATATATATATATTTGAAAAATATATATATATATATTTGAAAAATATATATATATATATTTGAAAAAGGTGTGGAAGAACCTATAGTCTTTACTTCAGTAATCCAGGACACTGAATTATCCTCTGAAATTTCTAAAAAGCCAATACATGAAAACTTCATGAAGAATAATCAAATTCTCAGTATAACACATCTTAACACACAGATAGAATGACTTTATTTCCATACAGAAAAAGACAGTAGGATACTTTTTTGTGAGTCTGTTCAGTACCAACGTACCGACACTTTGTGGTGGTTTGGGATAACTTTACTTATGCAGCACTGCATAACAAATCCCCCCCAAGCCAAATTCTTTAAAAATGAAGCAATCTTTTATATCATGTTGGATGAAATCTCTAGGTCAGAAGTTTATGTGTTATTCAGTTGGGGAAGTCTGACCAGAGACTGTGAGATTGAAGTCATAGCCTGGCTGTTGGGCAGAGCTCTTAGCTCTTCACTATGTGAGGACAACCATGTTCCTTAGTATAGTTCTAAATATTAGTGTCTGGCTTTCCTGAGAGATCCAAGGGAGGGTAAAATGGAAGTTATAATATAGTCATCTCAGCAGTTACATGGCATCCTCTCTGCAAAACCCTCTTGGTTGTCACATTAGATACCTTTTCAAGAAGAGTTTCTACAAGCATGTGAGTTCGAGGAGCAGAGAATCTCTTGGGGACATGCTGGAAGCTGGTTACAATCAGGAATAGACCTACCGTCAATACCTGTAGATTATCTAGCTTCTATTATTCAGAATATCAGAGAGTATCTGACCAACAGGTAAGCCACATGACTTAGGATTTACGTGGAATTTCATACAACTTAGAATTTCCCTGGGGGATGTAATCTGTACAGGAGAAAATATGGAGTTGAAACTCTGAAAATGGAACCTATTTTTATAATCCTATTTTGTATCCAGAAGTAGCTGGAACCTCAGACAAGATGAACAACATTCTAAAACTGCAGGGGGTGCTCTATGAAGATAGGGGACAGCATTCAGCACATTCCCTGGTCATCAGATTAGACTGTACACAGGAGGTAGGGGCATTTTCTTGATTAATGATTCATATGCCCACTGGAAAGTGCCAGCCCAGAAAACGTGCCATGTGTTCCATAAGAAAGCAAACTGAGAAAGCTGTGGAGAGCAAGCCAGTAAGCAGAACTCCTCCATGGTTTCTGCTTTGGTTCTTGCTTCCAGGTTCCAGCTCTGCTGGAGTTTCTGACTTGGCCTCTTCAGTGATGGACTGTGAGTGCAATATGTAAACAATTGTGGTGGTTTGAATATGGTTAGCCCATGGGAAGTGACACTATTAGGAAGTGTTGTTGGTGTAGGTGTGGCTTTTGTTGGAAGAAGTGAATTGCTGTGAGGGTGGGCTTTGAGATCCAGTCCTGAAGCTCCACTCAGTGAGCAAAGTTCGGTCTTTCCTGGCTACAGTCAGATCAAGGTGCGGAGCTCTCAGCTCCTTCTCCATTACCATGTCTTCATGACATGATGATAATGGACTGAATCTCTGAAACTGTAAGCCAGCCCCAATTAAATGTTGTCCCTTATAAGAGTTGCCTTGGTCATGGTATCTCTTTACAACAATCGAACCCCAACTTAGACATGAATAAAACCTTTTCCTCCTGGATTGCTTTTGATTATGGTATTTATCACAGCAATAGAAAGCAAACTAAAACACCTTTGATTTTTTTCAAAGTTTTATGATCTTCATGAACATTGATTATTCATTGATTCCTGTCCTTATGCTGTATAGCATGTTTCCTTCAGATAGGCTGTCCATCTTGGAAGAAATCTAGTAAGATGTAGGGTGTTAAAAGGGAGGTGAAATAACAGGATGTTTTGAGGCAGTAGTTATCTATCTATCTATCTATCTATCTATCTATCTATCTATCTATCTATCTATCTATCTATCTAACATCTATCTATCTAACATCTATCTATCTAACATCTATCTATCTATCTATCTATCTATCTATCTATTTATCTATCTATCTAACATCTATCTATCTATCTATCTATCTAACATCTATCTATCTACCTATCTATATATCTATCTAACATCTATCTATCTATCTATCTAACATCTATCTATCTATCTATCTAACATCTATCTATCTACCTACCTATGTATCTATCTAACATCTATCTATCTATCTATCTATCTATCTATCTATCTATCTATCTATTTATCTAACATCTATCTATCTATTTATCTAACATCTATCTATCTATCTATCTATCTAACATCTATCTATCTACCTATCTATATATCTATCTAACATCTATCTATCTATCTATCTAACATCTATCTATCTATCTATCTAACATCTATCTATCTATCTATCTATCTATCTATCTATCTATCATCTATCTATCTATCTAATTTTTTTTTAGGGTTCACAGCCTTTATTGGTCCAACAATGAACAGCAAAGAAAACATTTACTTTCATCCCGGGGGGTTATGAAGATGTGAACGCCACTCAGTGAAAGCTATCTATCTAATTTTAAATGCATAAATACAACCTGATCAGTCTGTACAATGTTACTTGTGCTGACCATTGGTTTGGGGTAACCAGTTGGCATGCTTTTTCCTAGGAGAAGAAACTACCCTGTCAAATTTCAGCATTTGTAATTGTTTGTTGTTCTCTGTGTAGATCAGAGGCTTTGTGGACTTTACACATTAGCATGTCTGTTGTTGACCTTGTTCAGCTCATGTTTAGGCAGCCATGTAAGTGTCTTAGGGTTTTATTGCTGTGAACAGACATCATGACCAAGGCAAGTCTTATAAGGATAACATTGAATTGGGGCTGGCTTACAGGTTCAGAGGTGCAGTCCATTATCATCAAGACAAGAGCATGGCAGCATCTAGGCAGGCATGGTTCAGGAGGAGCTGAGAGTTCTACATCTTCATCCAAAGGAATCCAGGAACAGACTAAGCATCTTCAGGCAGTTAGGAGGAGTGTTTCCAAGCCCACCCCCAGACTGACACTCTTCCTGCAACAAGGCCACACCTAATAATGCCTCTCCCTGGGCCAAGCATATGCAAACCACCATAGCTGGTGAGATTTTATGTATGCAACTTCTTACTTTCCTAGGAGGCAGAATCTTACAACCACCCGATTGTCTGGCTTTTACAATCTTTCCACCCTTCAGCAATGATCCCTGAGCCTTAGGTGTAGGAATTGTACTGTAGAAGTATCTGTTGAAACTGTGCTCCAAAGCTCTGCATTTTGATTGGTTGTGGTTTTCTGTAATGATCTCCATCTGTTGCAAAAGGAAGTTTCCCTTAATGAGGCATGGGGACTACACTTATCTGTGGGTATAAAGATAAATATTTAGAGTGTTGTTAGGGATTATGCTGGTTTAGGAAACTGGTGGTTGTAGGCTCTCCTCCAAGATCCTTGACTTTACTAGCCCTTGATAGTTGGCTAGATTTCCAGTATCAAGCACAATTTCCCTCTTAAGTGGGTCTTAAGTCTGATTAGAAAGCTATTAGTCAGTGCCAAGGTGTGCAGGACACCATTGCTCCTTCAGGGTCACTGTGCCATGCTGGTCCTTGCTGTGGTTATAGGCATCATAGCTGGGCAGAGCTGCTGGTTGCTTCCCTTTTGTGGAAGTTTTCATGGCACCTTCCAGTACCCAAGGGGGAAAACATTAAAATTAAGGTCACATCCTGCTGCTGGGCCTCTGAGCCCTGTGTTTGAAGTACATGGTGTTGTCTTCAAATGGAGACTTACCTTCTGCTTCTAGGGGCCAACCAAGGGTTCCAGGTGAATAGTATGATTCTTCATAACTTTTTCAGATATCCTTACTGCTCTTTTGCTGTCCATTTCCCCTTTTCTATATTTACCTCCCTCCCCACCCGTAACTACAGTCCCCCCATTTCCATCCATTTGCCTGATCAGATCACCTATACTCGTTTTCCTTCTCTACTGCTCCCCTGTCTCCAACTCCCTACCCTGGCAATGGTCCCATTTTATATTCTTGGCTTCTGCCGTTACTCCAGGACTACCCCTTAGCATGTCCGCAAAGGATGTGACTTTCTACCCTACAGATACTTAGCCCTGTTCATTGCTTCTCCACTTATAATATCTAGGGATGGAAACCACTCCAACGTCCTTTAACTGAAGATGGATGATCCAAATGTGGCACATATGTACTGCGGAATACTATACAGCTGTAAAGAAAAAAAAAGAAATCATGAACTTTGCAAGTCAATGTATAGAACTAGAAATGATCATATCAAGTGAGATAACCCAGACCTAGAAATATCAGCATTGCCTGTTCTGTCTCATCTGAGGCTCCTAGCTTCAAATCTTCAGATATGAGTACATATCCTCTATTATTTTTTATATATTATGTCTTTGCTTACCACTGTTATTTCCTTTATTATACTTTATGTGGACTAGACTTTCAACTATTTGATTTTTGGATTGAATGTCATTTACTATATTTCAACATCCATTCTTTTTTTAATGTAACAAAACCTGAACCCCCCCCCCCAAAAAAAGTGTTATTCTAGCACAGTTGGTGATTGGCTCCTGCAGTTCCCCCATTATTGTTTTTAGCCAGGAAGTGTGTTAATGTGCTCACTCTTCATCCAGATGACTGAAGGCTGGGCAGAGGTGAACCGGCAGGCAACCGAGAGCACAGAAGATGCCCAACCAGGCGCCAGTCTCGGAAACTTAGCTGCTCTTCAAACTGTGGTAGGTAAACCATCACCAGCAGGTGGCGCCCAGCCTCAGCAGGGACTAAGAATTTAGACTTTTTAAAAAGAGTTGACACTTCATATGGTCTGAGAATTGTATATTGGGTGTTCAGAGCATTTGGGCTAATATCCACTTATCAGTGAGTGCACACCATGTGTGTTCTTTTGTGACTGGGTTATGTCACTCAGGATGATTATTTTTTTAGTTTCATCCATTTGCCTGAGAATTTCATGAAGTCATTGTTTTTAATAGCTGAGTATGAAGCTCAAGAAGAAGGAAGGCCAAAATGTGGATGCTTTAGACAGGGTAACAAAATATGCATGGGAGGAAATACAGGGACAAAGAGTGGAGCAGAGACTGAAGGAAAGGCCATCCAGAGACTGCCCCACCTGGGGATCTATCACATATGCAGCCACCAAACTCAGTCACTATTGCTGATGCCAAAAACTGCTTGCTGACAGGACTCTGATATGGATGTCTCCTGAGAGGTTCTGCCAGAGCCTTACTGATACAGATAAAGATGCTTGCAGCTAACCATCAGACTGAACACAGAGACCCCGATGGAAGAGTTCGAGAAAGGACTGAAGGAGCTAAAGGGGTTGGCAATCCCATAGAAAGAACAACAATATCAACCAACCAGACCACCCAGAGTTCCCAGGGACTAAACCACCAACCAAAGAATACACATGGGGGGGGGGGACCCATGGCTCCAGCTGCATATGCAGCAGAGGATGGCATTGTCTGGCATCAATAGAAGGAAAAGCTCTTGGTCCTGTGAAGGCTCGTTTTTCCCACTGTAGGGGAATGCCAGGGTGTTGAGGTGGAAGTGTGTGGGTGTGAGGAGGAGCATCTTTATAGAAGCAGGGAGAGGGTGATGGAAGGGAGAATTGGGGAAAGGGGATAACATTTGAAATGTAAATACATAAACTATCCAATAAAAAGAGAGTTTACACATAATAACTGGCATAATTATCACTCACATATGCTGTCATTAAATGACTAATATAGCTTAACGCCTCTCGTTTTATATTCATTTGTTATAATATTGTTTTAACAATACCGTTCCAGATAGTTTAAAATGTAAACTAGACCATTGCTAATGTCTTCTTACTATGCAAGAGAACATTGAAGTTATTATGCTCACTCGAATGAACTTTGTACCTATTTGCCAGTCTCTTGCCACCTGCCTTTTCCATCCCTCCCTGATCTGACAGTTCACTCTCTTCCCTACTTAAATTAAAACAATTTAACAGATTCTCCTTGCATGAGATCAAGCTTTATCTGTCTTTCTCTATTTGACTTATTTAATATAATGTCCTTCAGGTTTATTAATGCTGTTGGAATAGACATTTTGAACAGCTCAGCAGTAGTCCTCCCTCCTCCCTCCCTCCCTTCTCCTTCCCTCCCTTCTCTCTCCCTCCCTCTCCCTCTTCATCCCTCCCTCTCTCCCTCCCTCCCTCTCCTCCCTTCTCCCCCCACCCCCCCCTCTTTTTGGTATTTTCTTTAGCCTTTCATCCGACTGTGAGCACTTTAAACTAACTCAGTGCCTTACAAACTATGAACCGTGCTCTATTGTGTGTGGAGTGCAGAGTCCTATCCATACTGATTTAATTTCATTTTTGTATATTTCTACTAGTTCCTGCACAGCTGAACTAACAAACAACAAAACAAAGAAGCAACTTGCAAAGTGGGACATAAAACTTGAAAACTATTCATTGACCAAGAGTCAATATCCAAAAATGTGTAAGAAACAAATATTACTCAACGAAATCAAGTTCCAAAAAACAATATTGAAAAATAGCTAAGAGATTTGGATAGAAATTTCTCAAAAGAAGATATACAAATGACCAGTAGATCCCTGAGGAAAATGATCCACATCACTAAACATCAGAGAAATGCATTTTATGATCACACAGTGAGAGCCACATCACCCAGTGGGAATGGCTTCTGTGAAAATCAGACATTAAGCACCAGAGGGGATTTGGAGAAATTCATGGTTGTAAAGGAACACTACAGACCAGAATGAAAATGGCCAGACCAGTATGTAAGATGGCAAGAATGTTTCTCAATATGTTCAAGATAGGATGATCATATGACCCTGAAAGAAAACTTAAAATATGATACTCAACAGAGTCTTCAAAACTCCTTGCTATGTCCTCTCTCCCCTTTCTTGTCTCATTCCTAACTTGTATTGTGTCATTATATGTATATATAATAAACATATTATTGTTTAATTTCTTTATTCTATTGGCTTAAATATATTCCTTCTATCTCAAATAGTTTAATAAATATAACAAAAATTCTACCATGTCTAGTTCATTGTTTAGGCAATGTATCTTTGTTTTCCTTTCTCCATATGTAATTTTCCCCTGATATTTTAATTTGCTGCCTTTGGGTTAGACAATTAACTCTTTTTGCTGTTGTTTGGAGCCAGCACTTACTGATTTATTTCCCATCATTCCCTCTCTACACCTGCTTTACATTGCTATGTCTGAACCCCAGCCCACAGCCTCTGATGTTTATCAAATAAGTACTTTTGGCAGACTTGGATGTCAATGGTAACTTTTTATAAAATTTTTTAAAAACATATTTGACCCTTCTTCTGAAACAATAATTTTATGGGTATATAAGAAATATTGCATGTCTACAGATGATTCTGGGGGCAGCCAAACTGTCTTTTTTTTCTTGGGTTAACTTTTTGCTGATACTTTTGAGAGCTTTTATTTGTTTAAAAATTGGATTCCAGTGTATACTATGGTAATCTTGTTTGTTTTATTTTGGTTGATCCTACTTGGGACTCTGCTTCAGCTCTGGGAAATTAGCAGCTATTGCCCTTTTGAAGTGTTTCTTATTTCCTCTCAGCATTTGTTTGTGGAATTATTATTCCATGTCAGCTGGAGTTTAATCAGTTGGAAGTCTGTGTCTTTCAACCCCTCTTAGATATGTTCTGTGTTGCTGTCTCTCCGTGTTTCATTTTGGCTAACTACCTCTGGTTCCCCAGTACACTACCTTTTTTTTTTTTTTTTTTTTTTTTTTTTTTTTTAGTTTTCAATATGAATTTTTTTAAATTAGATACTCTTTGCATTTACATTTGAAATGTTATCCCCTTCGCCTACTCCACTCTCATTCCCCCTCCCCCTCCACTTGTCTTCACAAGATGCATTAGCCTCCAGTCACCCTCTCCACCTCAGTGTGTTGGCAGTTCCCTACAGTGGGAAAACGTGCCCTCACTAAATGAAAGACCTCTTCTCACATTGATGCCAGACACTGTTATTCTCTGCTACATATGCAACTAGAGCCATGGGACTCTAAATGTATGCTCAATGGTTGGTGTTCTACTCCATGGGAGCTGTGGAAGGTTTGGGTGGTTGACAATGTTGTTCTTCCCATGAGGCTGCAACCCCCTTCAGTTCCTTCATTCCCCACTACCACTCAACACCCTCACTGGGGTCTCTGTGGTCAGTCTAATGGTTATCTGCAAGCATGCTCAGCTGCATGACTCTGGAAGAACCCCTGAGGAGGCACCTTATCTGGTTTCTGTAGCTAGTATCCAATTATCAGTGACTGCATATTATGTCTGTTTTTTTGTGACTAGGTTACCTCACTCAGGATGATATTCTCTTGTTCCATCCATTTGCCTAGGAATTTCGTAAAGTCTTTGTTTTTAATAGATGAATAGTACTCCATTGTGTAAATATAACACAATTTCTGTATCCATTCCTCTGTTGAAGGACATCCAGATTCTTTCCAGCTTCTGGCTATTATAATTAAGGCTGCTATGAACATGGTGGAGCATGTATCCTTATAATATGTTGGAGCATCTTGGGGGTATATGCCCAGGAGTGGAATAGCCAGATTTTCAGGTAGTACTATGTCCAATTTTCTGAGAAACTGCTGGACTGATTTCCAGAGTGGTTGTACCAGCTTATAAAACCCCACCATCAGTGGAGTAGTGTTCCCCTTTCTCCACATCCTCGCCAGCATCTGCTGTCATCTGAGTTTTTGATCTTAGCCATTATGACTGGTGTGAGGTAGAATCTCAGGGTTGTTTTGATTTGGATTTTCCTGATGACTAGGGATGTTGAACATTTCTATAGGAGCTTCTCAGCCATTCAGTATTCCTCAGTTGAGAATTTTTTGTTTAGCTCTGTACCCCATTTTTTAATAGGATTGTTTGATTCTCTGGAGTCTAATTTCTTGAGTTTTTTGTATATATTGAATATTAGTCCTCTATCAGATGTAGAATTGGTAAAGATCCTTTCCCAATCTCTTGACTGCCATTTTGCCTTCTTGACAGTGTCCTGAGCCTTACAAAAACTTTACAGTTTCATGAGGTCCCATTTGTCGATTCTTGATCTTAGAGCATAAGCCATTGGTGTTCTGTTCAGGAAATTTTCCCTTGTGCCTATGTGTTCTAAGCTCTTCCCTACTTTCTCTTCTAATAGTTTCAGTGTACTTGGTTTTGTGTGGAGGTCTCTGATCCACTTTGACTTGAGTTCTTTGTACAAGGAGATAAGAAAGGGTCAATTTGCATTCTTCTGTATGCTGACTGCCAGTTGAACCAACACCATTTGTTGAAGAGGCTGTCCTTTTTCTATTGAATGTTTTTAGCTCCTTTGTCAAAGATCAAGTGACCAAAGATGTGAGGGTTCATTTTTGGGTTTTTAATTTTGTCCCATTGGTATACCTGCCTATCTCTGTACCAAAACCATGCAGTTTTTATCACCACTGCTTTGTAATATAGCTTAAGGTCAGAGATGGTGATTCCCCCGAATGTTCTTTTATTGTTGAGAACAGATTTTACTATCCTATGTTTTTTGTTATTCTAGATGAATTTACAAATTATTCTTTCTAACTCTATGAAGAATTGAGTTGGAATTTTGATGAGGATTGCATTGAACCCATAGATTGCTTCTGGCAAGATGGCCATTTTTACTATGTTGATCATTCCAAATCCTGAGCATGGGAAATCTTTCCATCTTCTGAAGTCTTCTTCAATTTCTTCTCAAAGATTTGAAGTTCTTATCATACAGATCTTTCACTTGCTTGGTTAGGGACACACCAAAGTATTTTATACTCTTTGTGACTATTCTGAAGAGTGTCAATTCTCTATTTTTTTTCTCAGCCTGTTTATCCTTTGAGTAGAGGAAGGTTACTGATTTGTTTGAGTTAATTTTATATCCAGCTACTTTGCTGAAGCTGTTTATCAACTTCAAGTACAAGTTCTCTGATAAAATTTTTGGGGTCACTTAAGTATACTATCTTATCATCTGCAAATAGTGATCTTTTGACTTCTTTCTTCCCAATTTGCATCCCTTTGACCATTTTTTAAATTTTTTTATTTTTTTATTTTTGCTGTATGATTGCTCTGGCTAGTACTTCTATTACTATATTGAATAGATAGATGTGTAGTCCCTGATTTTAGTGGGATTTCTTCAAGTTTCTCACCATTTAGTTTGATGTTGGTTACTGGTTTGCTGTATATTGTTTTTGCTGTGTTTAAGTATGAGCTTTGAATTCCTGTTCTTTCCAAGACTTTTAACATTAAGAGGTATTGAATTTTGTCAAATGTTTTCTCAGCATTTAAAGAAATGATCATGTGGTCTTTATCTTTGACTTTGTTTATATACAGGATTACATTGTTGGATTTCTGTATATTAAACCATCCTAGCATTCCTGGGATGAAGCCTACTTGAACATGGTAAATGATCCATTTGATGTGTTCTTGGATTCAGTTTAAAAGAACTTTATTGAATATTTTTGCATCAGTGTTTATGAGGTTAATGAGGTAAATTGGTCTAAAGTTCTCTCTCTTTGTACAGTCTTTGTGTGGTTCAGGTATTAGTGTCATTGTGACTTTGAAGAATGAGTTGGGTAGTGTTCCTTCTGTTTCTATTTTGTGGAATAGTTTGGAGTGTATTGATATTAAGTCTTCTATGAATTCTATACTGAATCCATCAGGTCCTGTCTTTTGTTTTGTTTTGGTTTTTAGTTGGAAGGTTTTTGGTGACTACTTCTATTTCTTCATGGAATTTGAAGTCTGAATCTTAATTTTCTAGTGAGTTGGGATTTTCCCTATTTGCTGTGGTGGGAAAACTGGGTTCTGATGTTGCCAAGTTGTCTTGGTTTTCATTTTTTTGATTCTTGTGCTTGCCTTTTGTCATCTTGTTATGAATGATGCTAAGTGATCTTGTCTCTAACTTGAGCTTGTCTCTCCTGTGGTTCTGTGGGCCCATGGTCTCTGGAGGAAGATTCCTCCTGGGTGTTTGTTTAGCTCTCTGGGTAGGTTGTGAGTTCTTTTTTTTTTTAACTTTATAACTATTTTATATTGTTATAAATGCAGACTGTTAAGAAAGCAGCAAACACAACATAAAACTGAAGCTGAATGAAAATATACTTTAGAGCATAACCACACACTGACGCACATGTCCTAACAATTCAATACATGCTATCTTTTCTTTTTTTTTAAACGACTTTATTTTACAAAACAAAGATAAATGTACAGATTTTAAACATATTTTGCTTAAAATTATACTTTTTTGTCAGTACTGTTTTTTCAGACATTAAAATAATTTTTCACATAAAACCATGTGAATATATTTTTTTTAGTCAGTACTTGATTTTTTTCAAGGGCCCGACAGTACTCATTGAAAACCCAATAGTTACAATAAGTGTAAAGTACATGCAAAACAAAACGAAACATGGAAACAGTCAAAGTCTTCTTGTTTGTAAATATATGTATATTTTTTTGTTTTCTTTATTTCTTGGACTTCATACAGTCTGTGAGTTGTTTCTGGGGGGAGTGCAAGCCTCTGGGGTTAGCATCCCACTATCAGTGACTGCATATTATGTCTGTTCTTTTGTGACTGGGTTATCTCACTCAGGATGATATTCTCTAGATGCAGCCATTTTCTTAAGAATTTGGTTAAGTCATTGTTTCTGGTGGCTGAGTAGTATTCCATTGTGTATATGTACCACAATTTTTGTATCCATTCATCTTCTGAAGGACATCTGGGTTTCTTCCAGCTTCTGGCTATTATAAATAGAGCCACTATGAACATTGTGGTGCATATATCTTTGTTGTGTATTAAAGTGTCTCTGGGGTATATGCCCAGAAGTGGAATAGCTGGGTCTTCAGGTAGTACTATATCGAATTTTCTGAGGTATCGCCAGACAGATTTCCAGAGTGGTTGTATTAGCTTGCAACCCACCAACAGTGGAGAAGTGTTCCTCTTTCTCTGCAGCCTCGCCAGCATCTGCTGTCATCTGAGTTTTGGATCTTGGCCAATCTGACTGGTGTGAGGTGGAATCTCAGGGTTGTTTTGATTTGCATTTCCCTGATGGCTAAGGATGTCGAGCACTTCCTCAGATGTTTCTTGGCCATTCTGTGTTCCTCAACTGAAAACGTTTTGTTTAGCTCTGTACCCCATATTTTAATAGGGTTATTTGATTCTCTGGTGTCTAGCTTTTTGAGTTCCTTGTACACCTTGGATATTAGGCCTCTATCTGATGTGGTGTTGGTAAAGATCTTTTCCCATTCTGTTGGTTGCCGTTTTGTTTTCTTGACGATGTCTTTAGTCTTACAGAAACTTTGCAATCTCATTAAGTCCCATTTGTTAATCTTTGACCTTAGATCTTGAGCCATTGATGTTTTGTTCAGGAAATTTTCTCCTGTACCTATGTGTTCTAAGGTTTTCCCTACTTTCTCATCTAATAGTTTCAGTGTATCTGGTTTAATGTGGAGATCTTTGATCCACTTACACTTTTGCTTTGTACAAGGAGATAAGAAAGGGTCTATTTTCATTCTTTTGCATGCTGAGTGCCAGTTGGACCAGCACCATTTGTTGAATAGGCTGTCCTTTTTTCATTGAATGTTTACTGCTCCTTTGTCAAAAATCAGGTGACCATATACATGAGGGCTCATTTCTGGATCTTCTATTCTATTCCATTGATCCACATGCCTATTTCTGTACCAGTACCATGCAGTTTTCAGCACAATTGCCTTTTAATATAGCTTGAGGTCAGGGATAGTGATTCCCGCAGATGTTTTTTTGTTGTTGAGGATGGATTTCGCTATTCTAGGTCTTTTGTTATTCCATATGAAATTGCACATTGATCTTTCCAATTCCATGAAGAACTGGGTTGGAATTTTGATGGGGATTGCATTGAATCTGTAGATTGCTTTTGGTAGGATGGCCATTTTTAAGATGTTTGATTTTTCCAATCCATGAGCATGGGAGATCTTTTCATTTTCTGAGATCCTCCTCAATTTCTTTCTTTAGAGGTTTGAAGTTCTTGTCATACAGGTCCTTCACTTGCTTAGTTAGAGTCACACCAAGTTATTTCATAGTTTTTGTAACGATTGTGAAGGGTATGTTTTCCCTAATTTCTTTCTCCACATGTTTTTCCTTTGAGTACAGGAAGGCTACTGATTTGTTTGAGTTAATTTTGTATCCAGCCACTTTGCTGAACTTGTTTGTCAGCTGTAGGAGTTCTCTGGTGGAATTTTTGGCGTCACTCAAGTACACTATCATGTCATCGGCAAAGAGTGATGTTTTTATCTCTTCCTTTCCGATTTGTATCCCCTTGATCTCCTTTTGCTGTCTAATTGCTCCAGCCAGGACTTCCAGTACTATGTTGAATAGGTAGGGGGAGAGTGGGCAGCCTTGTCGAGTCCCTGATTTTAGTGGGATTGCTTCAAGTTTCTCGCCATTAAGTTTGATGTTGGCTGTTGGTTTGCTGTATATTGCTTTTATTATGTTTAAGTATGGGCCTTGGATTCCTGTTTTTTCCAGGACTTTTAACATGAAGGAGTGTTGGATTTTGTCGAATGATATGACCATGTGATTTTGGTCTTTGAGTTTGTTTATATGGTGGATTACGTTGATGGATTTCCTTATGTTAAACCATCCCTGCATCCCAGGGATGAAGCCTACTTGGTCATGATGAATGATCGTTTTGATGTGTTCTTGGATTCAGTTTGCGAGGATTTTGTTGAGTATTTTTGCATCAATGTTCATAAGTGAGATTGGTCTGAAGTTCTCTTTCCTTGTAGGGTCTTTGTGTGGTTTAGGTACGAGGGTTATTGTAGCCTCAAAAAATGAGTTGGGTAATATTTCATCTGATTCTATCTTTTGGAATAGTTTGGCGAGTATTGGTGTTATATCCTCAATAAAAGTCTGATAAAATTCTGCACTGAACCCGTCTGGACCTGGGCTTTTTTTGGTTGGGAGGCTTTTGATGACTTTTTCTATTTCTTTAGGTGTTATAGGGTTATTTAGATGGTTTACTTGATCCTGGTTTAACTTTGGGACCTTGTATCTGTCTAGGAATTCATCCATTTCCTCCAGATTTTCCAATTTTGTGGAGTATAAGTTTTTGTAGTAGGATCTGATGATTTCTTGAATTTCCTCAGTTTCAGTTGTTATGTCTCCATTTTCCTTTCTGATTTTGTTAATTTGGATACTCTCTCTTTGCCCTCTAGTTAGTCTGACTAGGGGTTTATCAATCTTGTTGATTTTCTCAAAGAACCAACTCTTGGTTTTGTTGATTTTTTCAATGGTTCTTTTTGTTTCTATTTGGTCTATCTCTGATGGCAGTAGCTAGTCCTGATGTAACTGGCTGCTCTGCCCTTGGGCCAGAAGTATCTCTTCCCAGGCAGCACCACCACCTGAGCCCTTAGTGGTTGGCCTCTGGGATAGTCAGTGGAGAGGAAGTGTGGACTCACCCAGGGGCTCAGGAGTGAGAGCCCAGCAACCTGCTGGCAGGCAGCCAGTCCTCTTCTTTTACATTTTAAAAGCCTCATATTTTTACTGGGTGGCTCTTTAAATTCTTTTAAAAGATTTGTTAATTTATTGTGTGTGGGAGAGACATGTACACACATGTATGTCATGATGCATATGGAAGGTCAGAGGACAGTTGTCACCATTTAGGTCCTCAGACTTGGCTGTAAGAGCTATTTTGCATGTTCTATTTCTTGTACATTTTTACTCTTTTATTCTACTATCTTTTATTACCTTGATGCAGTGGTATTTACCTTGTATTTTCAACTAGTCTTGCTGTTATTATTTCTAGTCCTTGGGATAATTATTTGCTTATGTGTGTGTTGGCTAATACTTTCAGACCTTGACACTTTCTTCTTAAAAGAAAAAACTACCAGGTGGTTAGTGATTTTAATTATAACCCTCTTATTGGTTTTCACCATCTACCCTGAACTGTGAGCAATCTCCTACTTTCTATGTGTCTACTTTTCTCAAGGTTACTATGGTTTCCATTGGTCATGGACCAGTGATTCTGCTGATTCCTTGCTTCTGATTCTGGCCGAATGCAGACAAGCTAAGCCCATGCTGCAGATCCAGACTTGCAATTTTTATCAGGTGGATATATATTTTCTAGCCAGAACCCAGGCCATTTGACCCTTGCTGCTTTTCTGAGCAGTAAACTTCTAGTTCCCTTTTTGAATACTAGAAAGGTTTTTGAGGGCACCAGATCTAAATCAGGATCTCAGCTCCTGCCCTTCCAACCTGCAGGCTAAATGTACTGTGGTATCCATATCAAAGCCATGTTCTCCCCTGGTCTCTGGCTGTTCTGTTAGAGCTCACCTTGCTGATTTTGAACTTCCTTTTTGTTTCCATCACCTGGGTGTTGTTTCTGTCGTTTATTAGCTATCTGAAAGCTGCTACATACATAAACGAGAATTAATATGTGTTTAACTGGTGGTGGTAGTGATGGCAGTTTTAGGTGAGGCTGCTGTGACATCAGCACTGGGAGCTCTTTTGCACCATTTCTGGTCATTTCTTAATTGCATCTGCCCAAATTCTTTCTCTCTTCCCTGACCTCAGATCTCAGGAAAGATGGTCACGCCAGATGCATGAAGTTACACGCCCCAGGTGCCTTTTCATTTTCATTGTTTCTCATAAATAACCCAGAACGGCTAGGGCTGGAAGAGTCCTGCAACCCTCTTATCTAATACTTTATAGACCATAGAGAAAACTAGGGCTCAATGAGGACTCTGCATTTGGGGCTCCCCACCCAGAATACCCGCAGATTCACTACCCTGAGCTCAGTGTAGAAAAAGAAGCATCATTGGGCACATTTCAGCTGCTTGGCATCAGAAAAGTCCTCAGGGCTTTTGAGAGCTAGTGTGCCACCCGAAAGACAAAGACTTAAGTGTCCTTTCTGCTTTGGTAGGTCTGAGTGTTCCCAATGCATAGAAGGCATTAATTGTTTTCTTCCATTTTAATAACTATAGTCCTCCATGTTTTACCTTGAAAACAGTTTTTTTTTTAATAGTTCTCTTCTGTACAAATCTTCCTACCAACAGCTCACAGAGCACCTAAAGATATAGCTAATTGAAATGGAAAAGTAGATGAATGTTCATTTCTTTTTTCAAACTCAGAACTGAGAAATTGTTTCCTCAGGAGAAGGCGCTCATGCATTAGAGAATTACCCAAAGGCCACCCCATTGCAAGTGAGGCTGTTGTGGTCTTGAAATACTTTAAATCACTGCTCCCATATGCACTGACCCACAGTTGTCTTGCCATCCGACCCACCCACGGGCGAGTTCTAGACCAGTGGTAGGTGGCAAACTTATTTCTTTTAAAGGGACAGGCAGCAAATACTTAAGGGCTATAAAATTAGTTTGCTTTACAACTCTATCAAAAAAATAAGGCTCCCTCCCACCCCTTGACTCTATAAAAAGGCTATAGGCTAGGTTGGACTAACTAGTCTAACTATGGTTACTAACCTTTTTACTAGACTAGTGGTTTTGAACCTTCTTTATGTTGCCATGCTTCAATACAGAGTCTCTTATTGTGGTGACCCCATACTATAAAATTATTTCATTGCTACTTCATAACTGATTTTGCTAGCATTATGAATTGTAATGTAAATATTAGATATGCAGGATATCTGAAATACATCCTCCAAGTGGATCATGGCCCACAGGTTGTGAACCACTGTTTTAGACCCTCATTATCTGATCATGGCCACGTTGACGTTCTTCATTTCTGTGACCTTTTGTCTGTACCTAAGGACATTTGTCCTAATGAACATGGTAAGTTTCTCTAAAACAGCGAGCCCTCTTTTCACATTCTCTCTCACTCCCAGATTTACTCTAGTCTTTTTATATCTCAAAACCAGACAAGAACTGCAGAAAGAAGAAAAGCCTCTTACACATGCCACTCCTGTGGTTTCGACATACTCAGTGTTAACCCACCAGGAAGTAATTTTCCAGGTAGCTAAGTAAATGCTTCCCAACACTGCCCATGTTATAGCTTTTTCGGAGCACAGTAGCAGTTTCTACAGCTCATGGTAGTGGGAAGTGAGCAGAAGACGGTTGGACAGAGATAACTGTCATGGTCAAGAAGCAACTGGATGGCACAGAAACTTTGCGTACTCAGGTGGGTTGGTGGACAGCCCATGACGAGTACATCTAATGAATATTGGAGTCAGTGTCATCAGTGCCATTCTTAAAACCTGAAAGTGCTTTGTTTATTCTTTGACAACTTTATACATATACTATGTGTGTATATTGATCATATCAACCCACAATTACTCTCTCATTCAGACCCCCAGCACCTACCCCTCCTACCTTCACATCATCTTTTTCTTGTTAACCCATTAAAGTCCAATCAGTCCTCATTGCATGAGCATAGGCAATCTACCAGATGCTACACACCCAGAAAAAAGTGACCTCTTCCCATACCGCAAAGCCACCAACTGCCAATAACTCCTTGGGAGTGGAGTCTCACTCCATCCATGGTAGGATTATTGACTGGCATGGTCTTGTGCAGATAACATGGCTACTGTGAGTTCATGAACACAACAGCCATGTCATGTCTGGAAGACAGCATTTCACAGCACTCCTCTTTATTCTTTGGCTTTTGAATTCTTTTTGCCTCCCCCGAGTCTTGTAGGAGTGGGTAGAGTTTGACATAAATGTCCTATTCAGGGATAAGTATTCAGTAGTTACTTGTGTTGGTAGCTAGCTACTGTGAACCCTCTAACCAAGGTTGAGGACAGTACTAACCAACTGGGTATAAACACAGAAGGTGGTTGATAATATGCATGCAAAACCCTCTTCAATTCATAGTAATGATTATGACCATAGCCAAAATTCTTAACCTCGTTTGTTTTCATTGTCTCATCTGTAGAATGAAGACAATCAAAGTAGATATTTTATAATTTCATTTCACAAGAGTACATAAAATTGACATATATATGTGTGTAGTATTTGTGCATGCTTCCAAAGAAGTCTTTGTTAATGAATTCATTAGAGATCAAAGAACATTCTTTTTTCCTTTTAGTCATCAGTTCTTTTATATTGAACCAGTATTCTTCATAAAACATCTTAGTGTACGTATTATTTATTTTTTCCATGTGTATGTGAGCTTATGTCTGCATTCCAGAGTGCATGTGTAGAAATCAGAAACTAACTCATGGGGGTAGTTTTTCTCTCCTTTTATCATGGGGGGGTGTGTCTCATCTCAGGAATCAAACTCAAGGCTTCAGGCTTGGTAGCAAGCACTGAGCCTTTTTGCTAGCTACTGAATGAGTTTTCTTTTTGAAGTATAGCTCCCTCCCCTAAGGCTGAATGCTTTCAGATGGATTTTTGTTATAATTTTTTTTCTCTGAAATTTATTTTAAGATTTAAAGATAAAGTAGTCTGTGTTTTTGTTTTGTTTTGAGATAGTGTCTCAGTTTATAGCTCAGGTTGGCCTAGAACTCACTAAGAAGACCAGTCTGGCCTGGAACTCACTGAATAGACTAGCTGGCCTGGAACTTACTAAGTAGACAAGGATGGCTTGGAACTCACTAAGTAGGCTGTAAAGACCTCGAACTTGCAGAAATCTTCTTGTCTTAGCCTCTTGAGTGCTGGGGTTACATACATGAGCACCCTGCTGGCTGAACTTGTGCTATTTTGTGAAATTGTTCTTGTAATTCAAACACTATATGCCAAAAAGTGTCTACTATCTGCACACAGAGGAGGCTGTGATACACAGGATTGCACTTTTGTTTCAGGCCAGTGTCTCGGCTTTCTAGAGAACACATTACAGAAACTTGCATGTCCCAGTCTAGCATATGGTATGAACTGAACACATACTTGACATAAACACTGGGCTGAGCTGAACGTCCTTTGTGGCAGCAATCACGTCATTGATAACCACAGCCTGCTGATGGGTCTGCTCTTGATTCCCTCTGTGAGTAATCAACCCTTGGCTGGGTCCACCCCAAGCATCCTGAGGCTGCCAACCCTTCCAAGAGTCCTCTGATGCAATGCAGGGAGAGCTACAGTCAGACACCATCGAAAAGTCAGGAAGTAAAGGATCAGTTTACCAGTGGGGACCACAGGAATTTTGGGCAGGCTGAAAGCAATCACGAGAATTACGTTTTGGCAAAGGTGACACGGGTCAGCGCTCTTGGCCTCAACAAAGAACGTTCTGCAATCCATTGTGGCTTTAATCACATTAAACCACTGTGTGGTTATACAATGGCTGGTTTACAATGTGCTCAAAATACAGTTTAGATTTATAATCAGTCTATGCCTAGTACTTTGTGGGTGTGAAGGAGAATTAAAAGTCATAGTTTTTTTTTCACCTACATTCTTAAAATTAAAGACCCAAACCAAGACCTAAGGAATTTATAACCATTAGGTCAAAGTTTACTGAAACTTTAATTCTTTTTATTTTTTATTTTTATTTTTTGAAACTTTAATTCTTTAAGATGAAAGAGGAAAATCTCTAGAAATAGAGAGCCCAGATTCTCTACTTTGCTCTAGGCACAAATGGCTTGGGAACTTCAAGCACTGTATTCTGATGTAGAGAATTACAAAGCCATGAACACGTCACTGCTCTTCCGGATAAGGATGATGACCTGTGAGTCAGTGAAGCTGGAGCCCCGCGTCAGAAGTCTAGTTTTATAGGGAACTGTCCTGCGACGACAGTGGTGCAGCGCGCGTGCCACCTTATTTAGCTAAGCAGATCGTGTACTTCATTGGGATGCTGAAGGCGATGAATGCTCTTCGGAGTGAATGCGGCAGTTAAACATACCTTTTCCTTTTTTTGGACTTGCAAATTTAGCTGTTTGGAACAGAGTTGTTTCCGTCCTGGATTTCAGACTGCTGCCGTCACATCACAATATTCAGTGGTGAAATCTTGTTTGTTACTGTCATTCCCATTCTTTTTGTTTAGAATCAGAATAAAGATGCATTTCAAATAATCTTAAAAAAAAAAAAGGCAGTCATTCAAGCATTAGCTAGTTAGCTAGCAGAAGATGTCACCCCAGCATCTCAGGAGAGCACTGATGGTACTCAAGTGAATCCTAATTTTTAGGATTCACTGAACACCCCAGGTCCACTAAGTAAATACCAAAATGATCTTGGATGGTTTATTATGTTCAAGGTTCAAGCTCCTTGTCTACGAAGTAAGAAGAAAACATTTTCTTGCACTATAAGGTAGATTGCTCCTTCCTTGGCCAGAGAGGGGAAGATCACAGTCCTGGCACCCTGGGGAATTCCCATGGGACACTTACTTCCCCCAGGGTAATAGCATATCTATATAAAAGCAATTCTATCACTTCTTGGGAGACCTTGTAGCGTGTGACGGTAATAATTCACCCCCTGACGGATCTGTATCCTCCGTTCTTCCCACGGATGCTGTAAGCCGTGCTCTTCTGTAAGCAGAGATGGGCCTTGAGCTCTAGAGATTCTTTTAGTACCAATAGTATTTGTGTCTTCTTCTCCTCTCCCCTGTGAGAAATAAAAGGCCAGAGGCTTGGGGGCCAGATTTAGATGACCCCTCTCGAAGGCAGTGAGAGCCCCTTCATTTAGTAGTAACCCTGATTCAGTGCAAAGAATTGACTGTGTTCTTGGTCCTTACTTTGATCTTCACCTCCCAGCAATGCAGAAGGTTGGGTGGTAGAAAATGATTAAAGCTTCAGATGGTTCTGATCTCAGCTTATATTTCAGCTGCATCTGTAAGATGGAGTAATAATAATGTCTACCTCATGGAATTGTTGCATTAATTGATCTGAGGCATATAAGCAATCCGTACACAAAACGCTCAACTAAAATTCACTTTTCTAATTTTTTTTTTTTTTTTTTTTTTGGCTGAAGATCAGTTAGTAACCAGTGGCATCCAATTTGATCCTGATTCCACTCTTTCCTTTTTGTTTGGGTAGCCATGGCCAAAGGCGACGGGAAACGTGAAGTTTGGGGGCAATTATTTGATGTTTTTACTATTATGTGTCGGGAGGTATTTCTTTTCTGGTCCAACCTATTTGGAGTTCTGAAGGCTTCTTTTATGCTTGTGGTCATCTCATTCTTGAGGGCAGGGAAGTTTTCTTCTACGATTTTGTTGAAGATATTTACTGTGCCTCTTAGTTGATACTCTTCTCCCTCTTCTATTCCTATTATCCTTAGGTTCGGTCTTCTCATTGTGTCCTGGATTTCCTGGACATTTTGGGTTAGGAGCTTTTTGTTTTTTGCATCTTCTCTGGCTGTTTTGTCTATGTTTACAATGTTGTCTTCTGCCCCCGAGATTCTCTCTTCCATCTCTTGTAATCTATTGGAAATGCTTGCTTCTGTGATTCCTGATTTCATTTTTAGGTGTTCTACCTCTAGGGTTATCTCTTTTTGTGTTTTTTTTATTGTGTCAATTTCCATTTTAAATTCCCTCTTCCATTCCTTCATCTCTTTGATTCTGTTTTCCTCTAGTTCTTTGAGTTCTTTGAGTGTTTTTCTTGTTTCCTCTTTAAAAGCTTCTGAATCTTTTTGCTTTTCCTCTCATTCTTGTTTAAGTATCTCTATCAGCATCTTGAGGTATGATTTTAGGTCTGTGTCTTCCTTTTCTGGAGTGTTTGGAATTCCGATGTTTGCTGTTATGGGAGAGCTGGGTTCTGGAGTTGCCAGGTTGTCTTGATTTCCTTGGGATATACTCTTTCACTTTCCTCCTGCCATTTTGTTGTCAGTGATATGTTCTTGCCTTTCCCTTGTATCTGGTCTGTGTCCCTGGATCTACACTGGTCCAGGTGGCAGATGGGTCGAGCCCTGTTCTATGCCTCAGAGTCGTCGGGTGGGAACAGAAGTTCCAAAGTTCTATTCCTGGTCACTGGATCAGACAGGGCGGGGCAGGGCAAGGCAGGGGGTGCACTTTCTGTGTGCACTCCGCAGAGATCTCTCTGCTCCCTGGCAGCCCAGGTCTCCCACCCACCAGTTGCTCAGCCTTTACGAGCTGCCGTTCCGGGTGGCAGATGGGCCAGGCTCCGCTCTGCGTCCTGAAGTCGCCTCCAGGTGGAAACAGAAGTTCCTAAGTTCTGTTCCAGGTCACTGGATTGGGCAGGACAGGGCAGGTCAAGGCAGGGGGTGCACTTTCTGTGTGCACTCCGCAGAGATCCCTCCGCTCCCCAGCAGCCTAGGTCCCCCACTCACCAGTTGTTCAGCCTTTACGAGCTGCCGTTCCGGGTGGCAGATGGGCCAGGCTTGGCTCTGCGTCCTGAAGTCCGGGGGCAATTATTTGAAATGGTAACTTCACTGTTAATCATTCCCTGATTAAAATGGGTTAGATTCTGTTGCTTCATCAAGGCAAGCTAATGTATTTTTAAAGAAACAAACAGCCCAAGGATAAGCAGAAGATGACAGTATATAGGCTCTGCCCTGACAGTGACCAGACTCTTCTGATTCGCTCATCCTCAATAGATGATGAGTTGTCTTTTCTCTGTCACATCCATATTCCAGCCCAGCAGAGGAGGAGAGTGTGGGCTTGTCCTCGAGAAGGAAGGGCATGGGTTTTGAGGTCACCTTTATTACTTCCTATCAGCTGTCACAGCCAATAGCAAAGGTGACTGGAAATGCAGTCTTCCTTCTGAGCAGCCATGTGCCCAGCAAACAAGGGAATGAAAAAGAAGGCATACTGATCGAGTGGGTGGGTAAGTAGCCCCTCCAGGTCAACTCAGTACTCTTTGTACTGATTACTTTTTTTTACGTAACATGATACAAGACTGGCCATCTGGGAAGAAGGAACCTCAGCTGAAAAAAATGCCTCCATCAGATTGTACTATAGGCAAGGGAGTAGGGGCATTTTCTTGATGAATGATTTATGTGAGCACTATGAACAGTGCCAGCACAGAAAGGGTGCTACGTGTCCTATAAGAAAGCAAAGTGAGAAAGCTGTGGAGAGCAAGCTAGTAAGCAGCACTCTTCCATGGTTTCTGCTTTGGTTCCTGCTTCGAGGTTCCTGTTCTGCTGGAGTTTCTTGGCTACATCAGTGATGGACTGTGAGTGCAATGTGTAAACCCATAAACCTCAGATTGCTTTTGATCATGGTGTTTATCACAGCAATAGAAAGCAAGCTAACATTTTTTTTTGGTCGTTTTCAAAGTTGAATTGATTATCCATTTGAATCCTGTCCCACTACTGCGTAGCACATCTCTTTGAGATAAAATGTCCATCTTAGCAGAAGGTTTATTAAGATGTAGGGTGTTCAAAGAAAAGATGTAGGATGTTAAAAGGAGGTGACATAATAGAATGTTTTAAGGCAGTGGTCCTCAACCTTCCTAATGTTGTGCCCCTTTAAAACAGTTCCTCATGTTGTGGTGACCCCTAACCATAAAATTATTTTTGTTGCTGCTTCATGACTGTAATTTTGGTACTGCCGTAAATTGTAATGTAAATATTTTTGGAGACAGAGGTTTGCCAAAGCAGCCATAACCCACAGGTTGAGAACCAGTGTTTTAAGGGTTGGTGAAACATTCCATCCTGGAGTTCATTAAGCACATGAAATAAAGAACTTCAGTGGTTCAGAATGTCCCTGAAACTGACCAGATACACTAGATCCCTTCCTTCTCAAGCATATATAACTGTTGAGAGATGCTCTTAGAGCAGCGCCAACTGCCCAGAAGATGTTCGGGCTCCCTGAGATGCCTGAAATAGTTTTCTGCCTGTTGAGTTGCACACAAGTCATGCAGTGAGCTCTAGTGCTTCAGCTTTCATGAGCTGTCACCCATGGCAGTGTGGGCTTTTTGCTGGTGCAGCTATCTCTGAGTCGTTTCTGTCCCTGTAAGTACCATCCCCATCCATCCATTGTTTTAGTTAGATGTTCTACTACTGTGATAAAACACAAGGACCATAAGCAATATAGGGAGAAAAGGGCTTCTCACAACTATTACCAGTAGTTTCGTTGTGTTGTTTCAAATGTGAGGCACCACTGGAGAGTTGGGGGAGAGTCTAGAGTTTGTTAAAGTTATGGTTAAATTGAAGTTGGGAAACACAGACCTTGGAGTTAGTATGCAGCTTATCTCCCGAAGGATGAAAAGGAGGCCATTAAGATGCGACTCAGCTGGGACTCTCTGGCAAGGAATGAACTGGAAGCTGAACGTAAGACTGCACGCAGACCATTCTAATAGCTAATCCTCTTTGTAACGGTCCATTTACATGTTAGAAGTTCTACAAAGCAGGAAGCATAGAAATGGGCTTTGAATTTTCTTCCTTAGATTTCATTTCCAATTAATCTTTCCAAGACAAGGCCCGCAATCGCCACAAACTGTTCTGAAGCTTTCAAGAGAAGGCTTTGCTCCTTGGGACAAGATGTTAACATATTAAGGAGGAAGAAAACAACTTAGTGTTTGGCCAGATATTGTTTCCTTTCAAATATGAAAACAGTCTTTTAATAATGAAAAAAAAAGTATAAAAATTTACTTGAAGTAGACATTTGGCAGCTCATTTAGAGTTTCAGGACTGGAGAAGGCTGCCTGAGATATTTTGGGGGTGAGGGAACCAAGGTCCAGAGATGCTAAACAGTTTTCAGGTTTGGCTTTTTAGATTAGTGCTAGAGCTGGGATTCAAACTTAGCCTCCCCAGCCCTCACCCATGCCCATTGCCCAGCCTAGATTTTCTTGGCTATGACGAAACTGGGTGGCATCCTAAGCCTGAGAAGAGATGAGCTGCTGCTTGTCCTGAGCAAGGGACCAGTGGATGTGATCTCCAAGGCAACACGAGTTGTTGTTTCCTGCCCCAATAGCCTTTCCTCCCTCACTTAGCTCTGGACTGAAATCCTGGTTATATATCTGTTTCTCTATCACACTGTTAACAGGAAGCCTTATCAAATTTCTTTAACTTTATGTGGGACGATAAACATACTTTAGTATATGGTTAAATAGAAGGTTCTTCTCCCAAAAGATAAACATGTGCAGTTATACCATCTCCAAATCTCATACTTTTACTAGACAGAAGGACTTTGGCCTTTCAGTAAATTGCCTCACCACATTAACTGGCCGGTCTTAACCAGCAGAGCCCAGTGGGAAAGGAACAAAGTTTCCATGGGATAAAAAGAACTCAGAGGAGCTTCCTCAAGGGGTGAGAAGCCAAGACAGAGAGTCTCAGAGCCACAAGAGGGAAGGAGGAGTAGGAGACAGAGGGGAGGGTGAGAGAAATTCTCAGGACAGTTTGGAGAGCAGCCAAACACAAAACTCTGTAACTTCATCACCTTGTGTAGGGTTGGCTGTAGTTGTGAATTCTCGGCTTTCCTAATTTACTTAACCAGCCTCTAATTATTCCAAAGTCACACACCTTCCTGGACTCATTTCATGACATACAGAGCCTCTCAAAGGCAGCCCTGTGTTGGTGAGTAAGATGTCCAGAGGAGACCTGGGGCCTTGCTGCCTGGGATCTTGCCATCTATGCCGATCACGATCTTTCAGCTCCTATGAGTGGTGGGAAGTTGCTTGGAACATGCTTTAGGAGGTGATATATCACCCCAACCAAGACATGATCTTGGCATGAACACTGAGTAGTGATGTATTGGTAAACATCAAAAGAAGTAGTGAATTCCAAGAAGTTTCCACTTTCCAAGAAAGTGAGCTGGGGCAACTCCAGGGAGCCAATTTTTTTTTCTTCTTAAAGACAGAAGGTGATTTGTAATGCTCTGCAGGACACTGCTAAGAGATGTGCATGGGCTGCTGTGAACAGTAAGAAGGGCTGCCCCAGAGCATGACCTGAGCCACCAAGACACATAAATTCCCTAGACTCCCTGGCAGCCCCGAGGAAATGATTCAAGGAAGAAGAATCTGAGTTCTGGACAGCCCTTTCAAGAACGAGAAAGCTGTGTCCAGGCAGCACCATTTGTCAGGACTCTCCTGGTGCCTCATCATTATTATTTTATTAATGACCCTGTTCTCTCAGACTGAGAATTTTTGCATCAAGAGGGAGAATGAAAGAATCCAAGTTAAAAGCCACTATGGAAGCCAAGTTGCCGGCTGCATCTACTTCAACCTATTCCAAATAATTTGTTTGACTCTTTACTATTCAACAGGTATTTTAGACTTCATTTGAATTCAGTTAATGACATAGCCACCAGATGCCAATAGCTCCGTGGAGTGGATAAAGTCCTAGTGGATGTGCATGGGTTATGTGAGCACAGCTATGACAAGTAAGCTAATGCCTTGGACTCATGGGAATGGCAAAGCTTTCCCCTGATCTGAACATAGCTGTTGACAGATGGTTCACATTTAGCCAAATCCAGTAGGTGCAGAGAGTATCAATCAAAGCTTCCTCATCCCAGTTGACTACGGAGACTCCCTATGGAGATGCGGCAGCCTGCATTTGTGGGCTCTCCATTCTAGTACATGGCCCACCACATCCCAGCTTTGCATTATTTGTGTCTGTTATTTCTCCATCCCCTATACCCCTAGTCAAGTCCAGAGCTTTGTGTGTCATGGGAAATGGTGACCATGTTGGACAAGACAGCTCAGAGTCTCACATTTAGGCAAGCCAATTGACCTTTGCTCACATGGTGGATAGGTCTTTGGCTCAGCTGCAGAGTATCTGTACCCCCATCAGCTGTGCAGCATGTGCTTTGGCCCACTGGGAAGGAGCCACACTATTAACCCCCAAATCCCTTGAGTGACTCCCCCAGAGTCTGCAGAAGTTGGTTACTAAATCTGTGAGTTTCACACCCACACATTTGCATTCAAACTTCAGAGAAAAATGATGTTTGAAAAAAAATGTTTCTGAGGTTGGAGAATTGGGTCAAAAGTTCTTGCTTCCAAGCCTGGTACCTTGAACTTAATCCCTGGGGCCCATCTGGTGGAAGTAGAGAACCAACATCTGTAAGTTGTCCTATGATCTCCAAATGAATAAACACATATTAAAAGTGAATAAGTATTTACCTAATATCCCCATTGGGTTAGGTTATTTCAAATAATTAAGAGAAGCTTTAAAGTATGCTGGCAAGTTGTACATGTGATAATAAACACTATATTATATATGCCACCATATAATATAGAGGATTCAAGCATCTATGGATTTTGGCACATACATGGAATCCTTATCTCTGTCCGCTGTCATCAAACCATGTGTCTCCTCTCTGCTTTTTTTCTTTAAAATGGGCATTTCTGGCATCCCATAACAGAATAGGATGCTGTTAAAATCCTATAAAGCTGGCAAAAATCTCTAAATCATTACGAGGACTGGGAGGTAAGAGAACTGTTAAAAAAATTTTTTTTGTGACAAATCTCAATATGTAACATTGGCTGGCCTGGAACTCACAGAGATTCACCTGCCTCTTTTGCACTTAGATTAAAGGCATGCACCATCACATTCAGCTAGGACATAGATTTTAGGCTGAAAATAATGTTACAGTCAAGATTAAATTCTTTTATTGCTCTGAAGGAGACCTGGGGAACCAAAGATATGAATTTTTTTTCTTCCTGATGTTCAACCTAGAGGGGGGAGGGTCCCTGTAAGTACCAGGGTGGGTTGAGTAATGACTCAAAGAGGCAAGAAGGAAACGTAGTTCAACATAACTCAGTAGCTGGTATTGGTTCAAACTTCCAGAGTCTGGCACTGGGCAGCTTATTTCAGGCATACTTATTTCAGGCATATACAGCCCAATTTTGGAAAAAAGCTTTCTGATGCTAGTTAAACCAAGTCCCACGTATACAACAACACTTAATATTATCGACAACATTGGAATTCTTCAAAGTACCTGTGACACCGCCTGTAAGGATGGGTGGTTCTATTTCCTGAGGAATGGTGCTCAGGATAAAGGTTTATGGAGAATGACTGAGATGTACATATCAGGAGAGGCCCCCAGATAGCACAGAGGTTACCTGGGTTGTTTAAAAAGACACAAACATGTGGGTGGATTCTATTGCCTGAGAACGATGCTCAAGACAAGGGTCTGGGAAGAGTCTGGGATAAACAGAATACAAGACAAAGATCTAGGGAGAGTCTGGGATAAACATAATACCCTGGGGGACTCAGGTGTTTCTTGTTTTGGGGCTCTACACACAGCACAGATCACTAGGCTATTAACTACATCTATTCAAGCTCTCTGGGCAGGAAAGAGGCACCCATCTCTTCTGTTAAAAAGACAGCCCAGCATTTCCACAGAGCTTATCTGTGAGCACAAGGACCTCCTGCCGTCTATAGCTTATGCATTGCTTTTCAAATACTTACACACTGGACACTGATGTCCCTGCTTGGATACAACAACAAAACTGGGTAAGTGGGGTAGACAGTCATATGGTAAAACGTTAGTGCCAGAGAAGGGCTACGAAACTACTATAATGCTAGACATGTGAATGCAGCTGTTAGACAAGGTGACTAGGAAAATCCCTTCTGAGGGGTGATAGTTAAGAGCCATAAAAACCTTAGAACTGCTTTGTATGTCAACTCGGGCAAAAGTTAATAGGAAGAGAAAGTAGCCAAGGATTGACACTAGAGTAGGTTTTACTTGATTGAGGAGCAGTAAGCAGGTATGTGAGTGAGTAGAAGGGGAAGGGGAAGTGATAGGCAAGGAAGGGGTCCAAGAGTGCATTGTCTAAGGTCTTGTTGGTCATGAGATGGGTTTGGAATTATCCCAGGCTCTACAGAAGGCCACTGTGCAGCCTCCTGTAATGCCAAGTTGGTTCACTCCCTGGATAAAAAGCTGCAAACATCAGTGCTTATCTTGTTGGAAGCAACTAGCCACTTCTCTGTGCCAGGGCACTGTGGTCATGCAGGAGTGACCAGTGCTGCCAGATGTCACTACCCATTGATGTAGTGTAGACACAGGTATTTCAGTGTGAACCCTTTCAGTTTTAAAATATGAACCGAGCTTTGAACTACACACTCATAAACAGACACACAGAAGGAGAAAAGTAGTTGGGGATTATGCCTAGCAGATTCTCCTTTCTGCTGGAGTCTATCATTTCCAGAGTGTTCAGGTTTTCATTCAGTTTAAGTGCTAGAGGGAAGAAATTTCCAAATGACATTTACACAAAGTCACTAAGAACCACGCAGTTACAAGCAGCAGTGTTTCCAGTACATGATCCTAGCTGAGAAAGACAGAATCTGCTTTTATGCAGGGACCCTTTTACTTAAAGTATAGGTATTGGGATAGAGGCTTCTCATACTATAATAGAGGACAAAAATGGATAAGCTCTTAAAACACTGTTTAAAAAAGACATTAGATGGTGGACCAAACGCTCAGGCCCTTTGCCACCTGGTACAGCAGAGATCCGGGGACACAGGCCTGGTGAGATTGTGCTGTGAGTAACCAAAGCGCAGAGAAAATGTACATCTGTGGACCACAGTAGGGCTGGACTTCTGGCAGAGGGACTCGGGATCTGCCCAGGAAGCCCTTGCTCGCAGACTTATCACACAGGCCCACAGTAAGGCACAGGGCATTGCCAGTGGGAACCGGGGTCTGCCTGAGAAAGGCAGTGCTTGAAGTTCAGCTCTAAGGGCCCGCATACACCTGGACCACAGGATAGCCTGGCACATAGGCCCAGGGAGAGCACACTGGGAGTTCTCAGAGAGCAGAAAGTACTGTGCTATCTGGAAAAGGGTTCATTTTGGCCTAGAGAAAGAGCCAGGTTCCTGCCAATAGTACTCAGGACTTATGGGCAGAGGGCTGAACTCCCAGAACAGCCTCACAAAAACTCCCACACCTGAGCTCACAAAGACAGAGCTGAGTCACTGCTACCAGAACTCACTGCTTGCCCACTAAAAGCTGAGCACTCAGAAGCAATTTTCTTCTGAGCCCACAGGCCCTCAGATCCACAGGAGAAACAGGTGCCAGTCACTGACAACAAGACGACGTATAATCACAGATAACAAGATGGCAAGAGGAAAATGAAAGAACTTAAGCAATGGAAACCAAGACAACCTGGAAACATCAGAACCCAACTCTCCCACCACAGCAAGCAGTGGATTGCCAAACACTCCAGAAAAAGAAGGCTCAGACCTGAAATCATACCTCAAGATGATGGTGCAGATATTTGAGAAGCGTAAATAACTCCCTTAAACAGGCACAGGAGGACAACCATAAACAAATAGAAGCTTTTAAAGAGGAAACATGAAAATCACTTAAAGAACTATAGGAAAGCACAACCAAACAGATGAAGGAATTGAAAATGGAAATAGAAACAATAAAGAAAACACAAAAAGAAAGAACTCTGGAGATGGAAACCCAAAATAAGAAGTCAGGAGTCACAGATGCAAGCATCACCAACAGACTAAAAGAGATAGAAGAGAAAATCTCAGGGCTGAAGACAACATTGAAAACATAGACAAAACAGTCAGAGAAGATGCAAAAGCCAAAAATCTCCTAACCCAAAATGTACAGGAGATCCAGGACACAATGAGAAAACCAAACCTAAGGATAATAGGAGTAGAAGAGGGCAAGGATTATCAACTAAAAAGCACAGTAAATATCTCCAACAAAATTGTAGAAGAAAACTTCCTTACTCTCAAGAATGAGATGACCATGAGCACAAAAGACGCCTACAGAATCCCAAACAGATTGGACCAGAAAAGAAACTCATCAAGTGTTGAAAACAAAAGAAGAATACTAAAAGCAGTAAGGGAAAAAGGACAGGTAACATATAAAGGCAGACCAATCAGAATCACACCCGACTTCTCAACAGGGACTATAAAAGCTAGAAGATCCTGGAGAGACATCATATTGACACTAAGAGAGCACAAATGTCAGCCCAGGTTACTATATCCAGCAAAACTCACAATCACTATAGATGGAGAGTACAAGATATTCCAGGACAAAACTAAATTTATATAATATCTGAACACAAATCCAACCCTACAAAGAATAATTGATGGAAAACCCAATACAAGGAGGGAAACTACATCCTAGCAAGAAAATAACTAAGCAAGAGAACAAAAAGAAGAAAGACGCACAGACATAATTCTACCAATAAAAGCAAAAATAGCAGGAAACAGCACTCACTATTATTCCTTAATATCTGTTAACATAAATGGACTCAATTCCCCAATAAAGAGACATAGGCTATCAGACTAGATACATAAACAGAATCCAGTTTACTGCATACAGGAAACTCATCTCAGAGACAAAGTCAGACACTATCTCAGAGTAAAAGGCTGGGAAAAATCTTCCAAGCAAGCAGTCCCAAGAAACAAGCTGGAGTAGCCATTCTAATATCAAATAAAGTAGATTTTCAACCCAAAGTTATCAAAACATAAGGAAAAACACTTTTTACTCATTACAGGAAAAATTGATTAGGATGAATTCTCAATCCTTAACATTTATTCTTCAAATACAAGAGCACCCATATTCATAAAAGAAACCCTACTAAAGCTCAAAACATACATTACACCCCACACAATAATAGTGGGAGACTTCAACACCCCACTCTCATCAATGAACAGATCATGGAAACAGAAACTGAACAAGGACACAGTGAAACTAGCACAGGTTATGAACCAATTGGAATTAACAGACATCTACAGAACATTTCACCCTAAAATAAAAGAATACACCTTCTTCTCAGCACTTCACAGCACCTTCTCCAAAACTGACCATATAATCGGTCACAAAACAAACCTCAATAGATATAAGAAGATTGAAATACTCCCATGCATCCTATCAGATCATCATAGACTATGGCTGGTCTTTAATAACAACAAAGACAACAAAAAGCCCATATAAGTGGAAGCTGAACAATGCTTTACTAAATAATAGCATGGTCAAAGAAGAAATAAAGAAAGCAACTAAGGATTTTTTAGAATTTAATGAAAATTAAAGCACAACATACCCAAACCTATGGGATGCATGAAAGCAGTACTAAGAGGAAAACTCATAGCTCTGAGTGCCTCCAAAAAGAAACTGGAGATTGCATACACTAGCAACTTGACAGTACTGTTAAAAGTTCTAGAACAAAAGGAAGCAGATACACCCAAGAGGAGTAGACAGCAAGAAATAATCAAACTCAGAGCAGAAATTGTCCAGATAGAAACAAAGGAGCTGAAAACATTCAATGGAAAAATGACAGTTTCTTCAACAAATGGTGTTAGCTCAACTGGCACTCAGCATGCAGAAGAATGAAAATAGATCCTTTCTTATCTCCTTGTACAAAACTCAAGTGTAAGTGGATCAAAGATCTCCACATTAAACCAGGTACACTGAAACTATTAGAAGAGAAAGTAGGGAAAAACCTTCGAACACATAGGCACCGGAGAAAATTTCCTGAACAGAACACCAATGGCTTGTGCTCTAAGGTCAAATATTGACAAATGGGACTTAATGAGGTTGCAACGTTTCTGTAAGGTTAAGGACACTGTCAAGAAAACAAAACGGCAGCCAACAGATGGGAAAAGATCTTTACCAACCCCACATCTTATAGAGGCCTAATATCCAAGGTATACAAAGAACTCAAAAAGCTAGACTCCAGAGAATCAAACAACCCTATTAAAAATGGGATACAGAGCTAAACAAAACGTTCTCAATTGAGGAATATCGAATGGCTGAGAAGCATCTAAGGAAGTGCTCGACATCAATAGTCATCAGGGAAATGCAAATCAAAACAACCCTGAGATTCCACTTCATGCCAACCAGAATGGCTAAGATCAAAATTTCAGATGACAGCAGTTGCTGGAAAGGATGCGGAGGAGGAACACTTCTCCACTGTTGGTGGGGTTGTAAACTGGTACAACCACTCTGGAAATCAGTCTGGTGATTCCTCAGAAAATTGGACATAGTACTACCTGAAGACCCAGTTATTCCACTTCTGGGCATATACCCCAGAGATGCTCCAACATACAATAAGGACACATGCACCACCATGTTTATAGCAGCCTTATTTATAATAGCCAGAAGCTAGAAAGAACCCAGATGTCCTTCAGTAGATAAATAGATACAAAATTGTGGCATATTTACACAATGGACTACTACTCAGTTATCAGAAACAATGACTTTATGAAATTCCTAGGAAAATGGATGCATCTAGAGAATATCATCCTGAGTGTGGTAACCCAGTTCCAAAAGAACAGACATAATATGCAGTCACTGATAATTGGATTCTAGCCCCAGAAAGCTCTGAACACCCCAGAAACAACTCACAGGCCCTATGAAGTTCAAAACCAAACCAAAACAAAACAACCCTCCCCTGGACCTTAAATCATTAATAATCCAAGAGCTAAGAATATAACCTTGTGGCAATTTTTGGTATTCAAAAATTATTATGTTTAATCTATACACACCAAAAAAAAAAAAAACTTTGACTGTTTTCATGTTACATTCTGTACTACATGTACTTTATACTTTTGGTAACTGGTAAGATTTCAATGCATACATGAAACCTTTAAAAGAATCAAGTACTGACAAAAACATATTCATATAATTTTATGCCAAAGTGCTTTTAAAATCTGTACATATATTTTTCTTTTTTAAATAAAGTTGTACGAAGAAAGACATCAGACATTGGTGGACACAAGTACATTGAAGGGGACCAAATTTTACAGACTATGAATTATCCACGGACTATAAAAACAAGTGTTCTCTGGGGGCACATCTACAATATGTGGATGTGGCAAATATGTCCCTTCTAGTAAGGATGTCCTTTCCAGCAGGGATTTCCTACATGGAGTGGCCTTAGAGGCATGAGTAAAGCAGCAGATTTGAACATTCACATGGGCTGGTGTCAGAGATACACACATACTGGGGTTTGCAGGAGTAACACAGCTGGAAACTAGCTTTCCTTATTTGCTAAATGGATATTTCCTAAATGTATATTTCTGAGTGGGTGATCATGAAAAAGGCTGAAGATGGAGTGAAGAGAGAGAGGAGAAGGAGGAGGAAAGGGGGAAGGGAAAGGCTGAGGACTGAGGGAGGAGAGAGAGGGGAGAAGAGGGGGGAGGGAAGGGGAAAGAAGAGAGGGAGAGAATCCATGGGACATTACGATGCTTTTATCTCCATGCATGGAGAATTCTAATATTGAACATGTCTCAGTCAGAACTTTAAGCCTTTACTAAGGATCTGTATAAAATAGATAGTAAAATAAGCAAGACTGTAGAGTCAAAGAGATGATATCTGATTCTTATATCAATTTTTTCTCATGTAAGGAAAAAAAACAGAAATCATGATCAAGAAGTTTAAAAAGAAAAAAAAAATTCAACTATATTTTTCTCTTGTTCCCGGGAGGATGGTTTGAGAAGACAATTTAATAAATTTTGAGGGGTCAGCACAAAGGTCTATAATAAGTCACTAAAATTCTTCTTTCTGTCTACGCAGAAACATGTAAAATAGTTACAGTCGTATGTCAGATGGAAATTTAACACAAAACAGAAATGCTGCTCTGGTAACTTGGGAGAATAGCTGCACACGAGGCCAGCTGAAAGAGTGCAGCAGTTACTTCAGGGGTGGGGGTGGGGGTGGGGTGGATGCTGTGGTTTGAATATTGCTGTGAAACTCCTCACATTGACATTGAATGCCAACCATGAGCTATTAGGAGATGAAATCAGGTGGGAATTTAAGAGGGCAATTAGGACTCTGCCATCTGAATGAAATAATCCACTCACTGAATTGCGGGATCTTGAGAGTGGGTCAGCCACAAGAGCCACTTAGCTCTCTAACTAGATGATGCCCTCTGCTCCCTCGGAACTCTACTGCAATATGTTCATCACCAAGTGTAGCTTCTTGTCCTTGAACGAGCATCATGGACCAAAATCCCGCTCTTTTCTTTATAACTTGCCAGTATGCTATTTCGTGTTATTTAAAATATCAAGATGATAAGACCAGAGCAAAAATAATTGAGACAGAGACTCACTATGCAGACCAGAGCCTCACACAGATCTTCCTGCTTCTGTCTTCAGAGTACTGGATTAAAAGCACATGCTAACTACCATTCCAGGCAAGACCAGGGTAAATTAGGTCATCAATCTTTTGTTATATCACTCTACACATTGTATCTTAATGTGGTGGTTTGATCAGCTTAGGGAGTGGCACTATTAGGAGGTGTGGCTTTGTTGGAGTAGGTGTGTCACTGTGGGTGTGGGCTTAGGACCTTTATCCTAGCTGCCTGAAAGCCAGTATTCTGCTAGCAGCCTTCAGATGAAGATGTAAAACTCTCAGCTCCTCCTGTACCATGCCTGCCTGGATGCTGCCATATTCCTGCCTTGATGATACTGGACTGAACCTGTAAGCCAGCCCCAATTAAATGTTGTCCTTTATAAGGCTTGTCTTGGTCACGGTGTCTGTTCACAGCAGTAAAACCCTAACTAAGACACTTAATAAAACATTTTTTGAAAGATATTTAAATATTAGAGTCAAGGTTCAAAGGTACATGCATGCTGCATGCATGCATGTGTGTGTGTGTGTATGTGTGTGTGTGTGTATGTGTGTGTGTGTGTATTTGTGTTGAGGTGGGCAGTTCTGTGACAATAGCCCCAGAAGATAATACATAAGATTTATTCATCACACACAGCGTCAAACCCTCAGCTCAGGGAGTTTCTATAAGGAACTCAAAGGCAGGCGGAGCTTTATATTATGCTTTGCAGCTTCCTTTATCATTCGTTTACCACACTAGGCTCTTTGGAGAACACAAACACCAAGAGGAAGAAGACTACATAACTTCATCAACTATTACCTGTGGTCACCTGTTAAGTTTATTAGGAAAAGAGAGAACATTCCTGTTTTCTGACCCATCATCCTCCCAAACAATCCACAAGTGTTTGAGATAAAAACGGAGATTTCATAGGTAGGGGATATGCTGCTGTTAGGAAAGCCCATGATGGAAACAATACTGTGGCTGGCAGTGCTGCAGTGAGCATTTCAGGACAGGGCTCTGGGGGTACTGCCTTTTCCATCAAAACAAATGAAAGTGAAGCTACCAAGTCTTAGAGAGAACAACAATGTAACTGCCACTATCAACATCACCCAGTGAGAGTTTATTTCTTGGATATCGACTATTCCAAAGCTTAAAAGCATTTGTAACTTCAAATATTGGCGTGTAACTCTTTTGTCAGCCCCGACATAATATAGTTTAAGTTTCATGTGAAGTTACAGAGCAGCCAGGGCTACAATGTTAGAGACTCTGTTTCAACAAAAGAAAACAAAACAACAGACGGGCAGAGACTTACGTGAATTTGAATTCATATAACTTGGATCCCTATCTTGTCCACCTGGCCATAGAACATTAAGCATGCAGTCAAATTTACTTGTACAGTTAATCCTTGGTTATCCAGTGTAGGAAGGTTTAAGGCAATGGTTCTGATTCCATGGGTTGAGACCCCTTTGGGAGTTGAACAGCTCTTTTCACAAGGCTCACCCAAGACCATTGGAAAAACACAGGTATTTACATTCAGATTCATAATAGTAGAAAAACTATAGTTTTGAAGTAGCAACAAAAACAATTTTATGGTTGAGGGGCTAACACAGCATGAGGAACTTCATTAAAGGGTCACAGTATTAGGAAAGTTGAGAACCACTGGTTTAAGATGTTAAAGGCTATTCTACATCAGGAGACTAAACTCATTATTAATTGTAGCAGAAGCACTTTGGATGCTTTTCCTTTGACAGGACCAGGTATTGAAGTTGATCTCAACCCAACTAAGCTGAGTTATGCCAAAGGGGAAGGACTTGGAGTGGCCAATGGAATGGTTTCAACTGATTGAACCCCTGTCTTCTGACCCTGAGGGATGATCCTTAGGCTGACTTGTGTGTCCCCCTGGGGAGGTAATTTTTTTTCTAGTTATTTGCTGTGTCTTTATTCCAGGGGAAACAGTCGATGAATGAGCAAAGCAATGGGAAGCAGCAATGTTCAGGATTGCAGGCAGGCAGGCACATGTGTCTATTGCACTACAGTTCTTGAATGGGAGGTGTCTTAGTCAGGGTTTCTATTCCTGCACAAATTATCATGAACAAGAAGCAAGTTTGGGAGGAAAGGGTTTATTCAGCTTACACTTCCACACTGCTGTTTATCCCCAAAGGAAGCCAGGACTGGAACTCAAGCAGGTCAGGAAGCAGGAGCTGATGCAGAGGCCATGGAGGGATGTTACATACCGGCTTGCTTCCCCTGGCTTGCTCAGCCTGCTTTCTTATAGAACCCAGGTCTCCCAGCCCAGGGATCGCACCACTCACAACGGGTTGGGCCCTCCCCCCTTGATCACTAGTTGAGAAAATGCCTTATAGCTAGATCTCATGGAGGCATTTCCTCAACCGAGGCTCCATTCTCTGTGATAACTTCAGTTGTATCAAGTTCATACAAAAACAGCCAGTACCAGAGGCAAAGCAGGATCTCAGCCTGCACACAGCTGGGATAGGATAAGCTATCAGAGTGGTGACTGAGGACCAGACACTGAGAAATATGTCTGCATTCCCATCACCACACAAAGCATGCCATGGAGGTCAGAGGACACCTTATGGAAGTCAGTCCACAGTCTTTCATTCTGCCATGCAGAACCTATCGCTTGAACTCAGGTTGTCAGGCTTAGTGGTAAGAACATTTACTTGCTGAGCCACTTCTCTTGCCTGAACCACATTAAAAATAGTATCCACTGTGTGTGAATATTTAGACTGGCTTCATTCTTTAGCTCTTGTTGATACGCAGCAACAAACATTGATACACAAGTTTCTATCTCTGTGGGAAAACTTAGAGTCCTTTGGGTATGTGTCCAGGAGTGGTATAGCCCTGGTGTCTTCTTACAAGGGCAGTAACCCCACCATGAAGACCCTATGCCATTACCTCATGTAAACCCAGCCACCTTCAGGAAGCCAACCTCCAAATGACCACATTAGGAGATGAGTTCTTGTATATAAATATGGAGTAACATAAACATTCAGTTGGTACAGAGTATGACCTAATGTTTTCCTGTCCTTTCTACTGGTTGAAATGGGAGACATGCTGGTTAGCTCTCTTGGACCATGCATATAAAAGCAAAGTCTCTGGGATTAGCAGAATTAGACACAAGGAGTGTGGGGTCCTGACCCACTGGACAGAAGGCAGGCTCTACCTAGTGTGTCCATTGTCCCCACTCGTCTCCACTGTATGCATCTGAACTGCTCTAGCTCCGGGTCTTGAAGGCTGAAGGGTAAGTTGCTACAAAGGACAGGTATCTTCCATGCTAATAATACACAACATCTTCAGAGAAGTGGCTGCCAGCTGTTCAAAATTTCCATAAAACACATCCAAAAATGACACTCGTGATGAGGATTAATGCACATATGTAAAACGGAGACATGTGCTAAGCACTTTCCTTGGACTAGTCTATTTATTGTGTCTTAAATCATGTGGAATCTTGTCTCAGATGAATTGCTTTTGAGCATGCCTGTTGGGGACAGCTGTCTCCTTTTTCACTCTGTAAAAGTCAACCTCTGGTTTCAGACAAAAGATGTAGCTCTCAGCCCTTAAGCTTTTGTGGCAGAGTTCGACCCTTTATCAGCTCTCTTAACCTTCTTGTCATGATCATCCCCAAGTGAAGCTTTTGGACAGGCTTTACTCTAATTATCCCACTGAGAAATTTTAAATTAAAAATTGTTCTTGAGGCCCTAGGGAGTGTGAAGGTCTCATGGGGTGGAGACATCTTCTTGGAGATGGGAGGGAGGAAGTTTGAGATGAGTAATAGTCAGAGGGTGGACCAGGAGGGGGATAAAGACTGGACTGTAAAACAGATTAAAGAATAAAAACATGTTTTACTACTATTGTGTGTGTGTGTGAAGGGCATGGCACACTATGCCAGGGCACACATACAGGGGTCGTAGGATAAGTTTTTGGAATAGTTCTTCTACTTTTATGTGGGTTCTGAGGGAAAAACTCAGGTTGTCTGGTTTGTGTTGTAACTGCTTTTGTCTGCGGAGACATCTCAGTGGTCCTCGCCATGAAATTTTAATACTGGTCTATGAATCTCTTCAGGCATTATCTGTGCTCTGCATCTAAGATGGGTCAGATGATTCTGATGTTGGCATGAGAACTAAGCAGCTGTGATTGATGATTGAATAACAAACTCTGTAGAACTGATTTTCTTTTTAAGAAGAACTCAGAATCTAAGTTGTCAGCTGATAAACTATTAAACTTAGCTCAGAAAGTTTAAAGAATTGATTAAATACATCGTTAGTATAAAGCCCCCTCCATTTTTTCTTTCTTTCTTTCTCTTTCTTTCTTTCTTCCTTCCTTCCTTCCTTCCTTTCTTTCTCTCTTATTTATTTAATATATATGAGTACACTGTAGCTGTCTTCAGACACACCAGAAGAGGGCATCGGATCCCATTTCAGATGGTTGTGAGCCACCATGTGGTTGCTGGGAGTTGAACTCAGGACCTCTGGAAGAGCAGTCAGTGTCCTTAACCACTGAGCCACTTCCCCAGTCCCAAACTCCTCTACTTTTTATCTATATGAATAAGATTTTTGAGCTATTTTATATGTAAAAATGAAAACATTACTATAATTGGTGCCCAATTTTGATTCATTCCAAGAATAAAATTTATCTATAGAAATAGCTAGAATAATGACTACCCATTTAGACCTGCATTTCTGGTAAATTACACTTTTAATATCTCATTATTTATAATAACTTATGTTAACTTTCACTAAAATTATAGTAATGAAATTCAGGATACATCTTCACACTTTTGGGTCCTTTTATTTATAGAAACTAAATGAAATCATACTAAGTTAAAAATGTTAATGTCAGACTATATACAAATATCTATAGATGTACATATCTATATGTAGACAAATAAATATAATATGTCTGTATCTACAAATATATAGTCTACATTTGCCTTTCCATGTCTCTCTGTCTCTGTCTCTCTCCATGTATATGTATATATGTGAATGTATACTATGTGAATATGAAAATATCTATATTCTATTGTGATAACATACCCTGACCAAGACCAATTTAAAAGAGAAAGTGGTTTATTTCAGCTTAGATTTCCAGGGCAGAATTCATTATCGAGGGAAGTCAGGGTAGGAACATAAGTAATTAAAAAGAAACAAAACTCAGAGACAGGAACAATGGAGGAAAGATGCTTACTGACTCATTACCTTGTTTGCTCCCTGAACCATTTATACAGCCTAGGTCCACCTGCCTAGGGATGCTACTGCCCACAGTGGGATGGGTCCTGCGAAATCAACCAGCAGACAGTGACCCAAAGACATGCCCATAGGCCATCCCGAGCAAGGACTTTCCTTAATTAAGCTTCCCTCTTCTCAAGTGAGTCTATTTGTATCATGTTAATAATAAAAACTAGCCCTGAGCAGTTGGTTAGGCTTCCAGGCATGATGCTCCCCCTGTTGAGTCGGCCTTTACTCAAATTAGACAGCTGTTGATTCTCCACAGCTATAGTGTCACCATCACACACTTGGGCTGTCTTCATTGTGGTTCATAGACAACCTGCTGACCTGTTGATCGCTCTCCTCCCTTGTCAGCTTGCAGAGCATCCTACTTTGACAGCAACTCTTCAGGGAGGGACTTTCACGTCAGATCAAGCTCAGATCCTCTGTCCTGTGTCTGAAATGGGTGAGGTCTTCAGCAATGGGCCTTAACTTCAACCTGTAGAAGGCAGCCAAAGGCAATAGCAACAGCTTATAGTGTTTTGGGAGTCACTTGGACAACCAGGACTAAAAACTTGTTAGTTAGTTTTCATGTCTGGTACTGAAGATTTTGTTAGGTAGTCTATGGTTCTTCAGGAAAGAATTATCATCCTGTGTGGCTTAATTTAAAATCATTCATTCAATCAATCTATTTGTCTGTCTGTCTACCTATCTATACATGCATATATATACATATATAATATGTATGCATATACATATGTAATTTTAAGTAAATGCAAAGCAGTATGATTTCTTATGGCTTTTTCAGACATCCTTAGTGATGTTTTCCCTCCTCTTTCTCCTTCTGTACTGACTTCCCATCTTTCCAGGTAAACCCTCTCTATTTTTCTATTTCTCTCTACATTTTTAAATTAGAAGATTCATAATATAGTTTAACTTGAAAATTAGCAAAATATATCACATAGCTTGAAGTATACCAATTTTAACCATTTAATCCCACATTATAAAATGCTAGATGTTAACTTTGAATTCAAAATAAGTGAGACTACCTTACAAATTGTTTTTTAAAGGCCAGTGGGTAATATAGGCCAAACATTTCTGCCCTAGAATGTGGTATCAGAGGCTTACAGGCAGCACTGATAACATTGCCAAGGGATCAAAGCTGGGTGGTGTCCCTGTGCCCAATTTCTAGTTACTAGTTCCTGTAGACTATGGGACTATGATTATAGGTGACATAAACTGTCCCCAAGTATGGCAAGTATAAGAGTCAGAGTCTGGGAAATGAAGTACAAGAGGATGTTTGGCAAAATTCACTTTCTTTTCAGCCTTTCCTTACATGAGGCCAAGTGGTAAACAAAAAATGAAGAGAGGAAGGACAGGCCTTGGTCACCTGGATTCTGGGCAGCCACACCATCCAGAAAGTCTCCACAAAGCGGCCAGTTTTCCACAGTGGTCTGAGTGGCCTACACTTCCACTTCAGCCATAGTGATGTTTGGACTATGCTGCCACCAAGTGCCATGACTGGGTCCTTGGTCCTGTTTCAGCCAGAGTCTGTGCTGATGTCTGTGGCCTGTGTTACTACTGAAGGCCATGTGCATACCCAGGGTCTGTACTGTAGCCTACAGCCATGGTGGTGTATCTGGGTTGTGCTGACATGGGGGACATATTGTTGAGTGACCTGTGCTGCACTATATGGAGGCCTGTAATTCAGGTTTCAGAAGACTATGAACTATGAAAAGCAAAGAAACTACTTTTGCAGTGTTATTAATGATTGTAAATTGTAGTGGCTATTCCTGGTTGTCAACTTGACTATATCTAGAATGAACTACAATCCAGAATTGGAAGGCTCACTTGTGATCCTGATCTTGAGTCTGGGAGATACAAGTTTCTGACCTGGATCTTGGCATAGAGATCTTGAGGCATAGTGGCTATAAATCCCTAAGACACTAAGGCAAGGAGATCTCTGAGTTTAAGGTCATCTGGGACAAAGCAAATCCCAGGTCCAGGTATGGTGGTACACAACTTTAATCTGGGACACACCTTCTACTGGAGACATTGGAAGAAGGAAGGCTGTCTCTCTTTTCCTGCTTGCCTTGTGGGACTGAGCAACTGCTATGTCCTTGGACTTCACAGTTGCAGCTGACCATTGTTGGGGAGTTGAACTACATACTGTAAGTCACCAACAAATTCCCTTACTATATAGAAACTACCCATAAGTTTTGTGACTCTAGATAACCCTGACTGATACACAGATATATAGTTGAAAAAGGGAGACATGGATGGCTTCTTGGACAACCTCTACTTCCATCTCATACCCCAGCCCCAAAGTAGCAGCCTAAACAAGAAGACATCTAATAGAACTCTTAAAAGGTGTGACAGAGATGCTAAAGGTAGCTCTCCATAATTGATGGATGTTGGTGGGGGTGCAGAAAGTGAATAATACTGTTCTATTTGATAAGAAGGTTACAAGGGTGGGTATAGTAAATATTAATTCAGCAACAGTGTTGTTATGGGAAGAGATTTCATACAAAGACCTTCTAGATTTTTTGTGATCTTCTGGAATGCAGACATGGCCTCAACACATCCATTTAGTTCCTAACAATGAAGGTAAGATTAGTTTGTAGAAGGAATCAGCCATGTTTGAAAGTGATGTCTAATTGAGGGGCAGACAAAGGGATGAATCAGAGAAATATTTGACATGAGTCAGAGATGGGACAAGCACAACTCTAAAGATAACAAACAGGAAAGAGAGGCGACTTGAAAGAGCATTACAGGGAAAGAGATCCAGTTAGTTCTATTGACTTCAGTTGAGTACAGAGCAGTGGAGTGGAGTTCATTAGGCAGTTGAAACCAGAGAATGAGAAAAAGTGAGAAGATAAAAACAAACTGCCAGAATTAGTTTGAGGCCAAGCAGAGCAATTCAGTAAGAAGCCAAGAGAAGCCAGTTTAAATCAGTCAGCTTGGAGAGGAGTTTGAACCAGAGCAGCTGAATTGAACCAGCCAGCCAGGGTTAGCTTCAGTAATAGTGTCAGGGTTTGGTGCCCACCCATGAGATGGATGCTAAGTGAGCTGGTCACGAAATAGTTTTTCCTTCAGTCTCTGCTCCATCTTTGTCTCTGTATTTCTTTTAGACAGAAACAATTCTGGGTCACAATTTTTGAAGGTGGGTTGGTGACCCCATGCCTTCACTGGGGGCCCTGTCTATCTATTGGACATGATCTCTTTAGTTGGGTAATTTGGCTTCAGTGGGAGAGGATGTGCCTAATCCTGAAGAGAAGAGACTTGGTGCCTCAGGGAAGAGTATGCCTAGAGGCAGTAATGGGGAGTACCCTATCAGAGACAAAGGGGAGGGTGAATGGTGTGAAGACCTCTTGGAGGGGAACAACATTTGGAATGTAAATAAATAAAATAATTAAAAAAAAAGGGTGAGCATCCTCTGAGACGACAATTACATCTGGCAAATAAAAGTTACTTTTGCAGGTAGGAAAGCAGAAATGAAAGTACTGGGAAATGGGTATGACAGGTTACATGATGTAAAATTTCCAAAGAATCAACACAAATACTAAATTTTAAAAATGTCCACATTTGCTATGTTCTCTAGGATTCTCCCTACTCCTGTTGCTTTTAGCTCTGAGTACTCTGGATTATATCTTCCTGTCCACTTCTTAAAATGATGTGGCGTTCCCGGTAAATTATAATTTAATTATGTTTCCTCCTTTCCTTCCTCTAAATCCCCCCCCCGTACCTTTCCCTGCTCTGGTGCTAACTCAGTCTCCCTGCACACCCACTAACTGATGGCTACAGAGAAAGACCCAGGACTCTGACTGATAACTCTTTGCCATAAGAATTTCCTTTTGTTGTTTGTTTTGGAGTTCTAGAACTTATGCATACCAGGCAAGTATTCTAACACTGCACTATATCGCTAGCCCTGTTTGAACTTTGTATAAGTCTTGAGGTAGTCTTATTAAATGCCTTGGACATTTACTATAGCTTAAATAGGGCTATAGTAAATTGCAGTCCTCCTGCCTCAGCCTCCTGAGTAGTTAGGGTTACAGTCCTCTTTTACCTGACCTGGCTAAGGATGACTTATTTAGGTCTCAGGGATTTGGCCAAGTAGTAATCCTGAGTTTCTTTGGTTGAAAGAGAATTTGAGCTTTAAAAGCAGTGTTTAAAACCCCAAGCAGTGATATGTGGATCTGAACAGAGTGTTGCCTAGTTTACTGTCCTGGGGTTAGCAGACACTGGAGTGGGGGGGCTTGTTGGCTTCAACCTGCAGGAGGAGAAATAAATAATATTTGAAGCAAGATTAAAATGCATTTCCAAAAAAGGGGAAAACCACAAAGAAAGTTCTCCCTGAGCCCACCGCTTAGAACCATGACACTGAACGAATGTTGAATGTTGACATAAGAGAAGACGCTTCCCAGCACAGTACCTGACTCAGAGTTGGACATCATCCCAGCCCTGGAGGTCGAATCAGAGTTTGAAGTAGAGCGACACAACTCTAAGAGGAGGCCATGGGTGATCTGTACAGGAGAAACTTGGAAAGGAACTAGGGGCTTTATGAGCTAATTTTCCATCAGATTAAAACTAGGTGATTCAGTAAGGGAGCCTAAAGGAAGTCTGTGGAGATGGAAGCGCCACAGGTGGGTCCCCTTGATGGCATAGCAAAGGGAGGTGGGTGTAATGGGATGGGGCAGACTTAGAATCTCGACTTACTTTATTTATATAAAACTACTAACATTCCCCATTTTTGACCAGCTATTTCGGCCATGTTTGAAGAGCAGTCCCAACCCTTGGTTTCCCTGTCTTTACTGCTCTGTGCCTTGGGCAGCTGGCCAGCAGAGTGAGGTTTTTAATTACTTAAAATAATTTGAGCAAGGGAAGACTGTTTACCCCATGCCAGCCCCAAAAGCTTGGTCTCTCTCATCCAGTGAGCTGTGCCTCTTCTGCTTCAGAGAATGAAAAGTGGGGAGAAACAACCTAGTAATGGGATTCACACACACACACACACACACACACACACACACACACACCACATATACCACACACACATACCACACACACATACACCACACACACAACACCCACACACACACCACACACCACATTACCCCCCCCCCCCGCACACACCACACACATACATACACCACACACACACACCACACACACACCACACCCACACACACACCATACCACACACACACACACACAGCCACCACATACCACACACAGAAACACACACACACACACACACACACACACACACACACACACACACCACACACCACAGGCAACTCTAGAGAATGTTTAGTTTCTATGTATTTTTCTAGATTTGGAGAATGTGGAGTTTTCCTGAAACAAATGTGTGTCTAGACTAAAGGAAGATTTTGAATATTGTTTATTTATTTATCTATTTATAGAATTGTCATGGCTTCTCTGATTTCACAGCATTTCCTTCTTCCCAGTAATGTGGCAAATTAAGATGGCTGGCTTTGAAAAGTTGGGAAAGAATTTTGTGATGCTTCTGGGGTTGAAATGAAAACTCTTGTGGTTGACAAAAGGATTGGGGGTTAATAACCTTAAACTGGAAATTCCAGAGAGAGAGAGAGAGAGAGAGAGAGAGAGAGAGAGAGAGAGAAAGGGAGGGAAGGAGGGAGGGAGAGAGGGAAGGAGGGAGGGAAGGAGGGAGAGAGGGAGGGAAGGAGGGAGAGAGGGAGGGAAGGAGGGAGGGAAGGAGGGAGAGAGATATGATTCAATACTTTTGGGAGGCCTAGGCCTTGGCTGTTTTTCACGGACTACTTGGGTTCTCAGCACAAATGAACAATTTGTTTTTAGTCACACTTTGGTTTCTTACTTACATTGGCAACATTCTTAACATTTATGGTGTTGACTTAAAAATTGTTTTAACCTACCCTAAAACAAATGGTAGTTATTCATATCTGCCAGGGTTCTTTTGTTTCTGTATGTTTGTTTGTTGGGGGAAATGTGTTTCTTTTTCCTGGCTTGTAATTCAAATCGTTTGCTCATTCATTCAAGGACAACATCTTGCTTTTGTAATCGTTTTCCCTTCCTCTCTAGTCTGAACAGCATAGGCACTACCGGGTCATTCGTTTGTATATTCAGTTGACAAACACATGCTGACTACTGACCATGCTCTCAGAACTGGACTGGAGGCTGAGATGAGGGGTGTCTGGATCCCTGCCCTTAGAGATCTTCCTCTGTACTGCCATGGTTCCACAGTCTCTATGCATCTCCTGTGAGTGATGTTTATTTGACTGTAGGTCAGCAAGGCTGGTGGGGTATTCTGGCTTTTTTCCCTAAGGATCAAGCACAGTGAGACTGGTATGAATCAGGCTTAGGGGATCTATCTATACGTTCTTCCCCCGTGTACCAGGCAGCTGTACAGAAGACTTCTGGTATATTTACAAGTTGCTATGACAACTGAAGCAAATGAGAAGGATTACAGTTACATTCCTGGAGGGAAGTCAAGGTGTTGAACTTCGGGGGGGGGGAGGGGGCTTGTCAGTATCTAAGTGGATAAATATGCTCTTTGGGATTTAGCTGTAATCCATGAGATTTTTGAGCAAATCTCTTTTCCTGAAAGAAATGATAAATCAAATAACCTAAAGGGAGATAACATGTTACAAAATAGGTTTGGAAGCATCTAGACCAGTGGTTTTCAACTCATGAGTCGTGACCCCCTTTCTGGGGGCGGGGATGTCAAAACGACTCTTACAGAGGGTTGCATATCAGATATCTTGCACATCAGATATTTACGTTACAATTTATAACAATAGCAAAATTACAGTTACAGAGTAGCAACAAAAATCATTTTATGGTTGGGGGGTTACCACAACATGAGTAACTGTATTAAAAGATCCCAGTATTAGGTATCTGATCTAGAATCAGACTGTACATTCAAGAGCTCTGGGGAGGTTGTTACTGTTGCATGGGATGGATCTTGGGTTCAAGTGCTCTCCCTTCCATGTCTCTGCTCTCCCAGCACTGAAGAAGGGGACTCTTTTGACTGACTTAGAGATTTATATATTCTTTTATTTTAATTATTTTATTGGATACTCTTTGTATTTACATTTCAAATGTTATTGCCTTCTCTCCACCTCCATGTTCCTATCCTCCCTCCCCCTCTACTTGTCTCCACGAAGGTGCACCCTCTCCCAATCACCCTCTCCACCTCAGTGTCTTGGCATGCCCCTACATTGGGAAAACACGATCTCACTGGACCAAAGGCCTCTTCTTACACTGATGCCAGACACGGCTATCTTCTGCTACATATGCAGCTGGAGTCATGGGTCTCTCCATATGTGCTCAAAGGTTGGTGTTTTAGTCTGTGGGGGTTGTGGAGGGTTTTGGAGGTTGATAATGTTGCTCTTCCCATGAGGTTGCAAACCCTTTCTGCTCCTTCAGTCCTTTCTCTAGCACCTTCATTGGGGTCCTCATGTTCAGTCTGATGGTTAGCTGCAAGTATGCTCAGCTGTATCTGTATGACTGTGGCAGAGCCCCTGAGGAGGCATCCATATCTGGTTCTTGCCAGCAAGTACCTCTTAACATCAGCAACAGTGCTGAAAGTTGACTCAGGTATAATTCTCAACTCCTAGTGTGTTGTCCTTGGTTTGGCTGTTTGACCATGCTGCCTTTCCCCCCCCTCTACTTCCCTTTTCCTTGGTAGGTTGATGTTCTTTTAAAACATCTATCACTTGGGGGATTGGCATAGTGCTGCATGTCTGCAGTAGCACTCCAGGGCTGAGGCAGGGGATTTATTTATTTTTGTTTTGTTTTGTTTTGTTTTCTTTTCTTTTTTTCTTGAACTTCACACAGTCTATGAGTTGTTTCTGGGACAGTCCAAGTCTCTGGGGTTAGCATCCCACTATCAGTGACTGCATATTATGTCTGTTCTTTTGTGACTGGGTTATCTCACTCAGGATGATATTCTCTAGATGCAACCATTTTCTTAAGAATTTGGTTAAGTTTCTGATAGCTGAGTAGTACTCCATTGTGTAAATGTACCACAATTTTTGTATCCATTCATCTACTGAAGGACATCTGGGTTCTTTCCAGCTTCTGGCTATTATAAATAGAGCTGCTATGAACATTGTGGTGCATATATCTTTGTTGTATATTGGAGTGTCTCTGGGGTATATGCCCAGAATTGGAATAGCTGGATCTTCAGGTAGTACTATGTCCAATTTTCTAAAGAATTGCCAGACTAATTTCCAGAGTGGTTGTATCAGTTTACAACCCCACCAACAGTGGAGAAGTGTTCCTCTTTCTCTGCAACCTCGCCAGCATCTGCTGTCATCTGAGTTTTGGATTTTGGCCAATCTGACTGGTGTGAGGTGGAATCTCAGGGTTGTTTTGATTTGCATTTCCCTGATGAATAATGATGTTGAGCACTTCCTTAGATGTTTCTCAGCCATTCGAGAAATTGAGAATGTTTTGTTTAGCTCTGTACCCCATTTTTTAATAGGGTTGTTTGATTCTCTGGTGTCTAGCTTTTTGAGTTCTTTGTATACCTTGGATATTAGGCCTCTATCTGATGTGGTGTTGGTAAAGATCTATTCCCATTCTGTTGGCTGCCATTTTGTTTTCTTGACAGTGTCCTTAGCCTTACAGAAACTTTGCAATTTCATTAAGTGCCATTTGTTAATCTTTGACCTTAAAGCTTGAGCCATTGGTGTTTTGTTCAGAAAATTTTCTCCTGTGCCTATGTGTTTTAAGGTTTTCCCTACTTTCTCATCTAATAGTTTCAGTGTATCTGGTTTAATGTGGAGATCTTTGATCCACTTATACTTGAGCTTTGTACAAGGAGATAAAAGAAAGGGTCTATTTTCATTCTTTTACATGCTGAGTGCCAGTTGGACCAGCACCATTTGTTGAATAGGCTGTCCTTTTTCCATTGAATGTTTACAGCTCCTTTGTGAAAAATCAGGTGACCATATACGTGAGGGCTCATTTCTGGATCTTCTATTATATTCTATTGATCCACATGCCTATTTCTGTACCAGTACCATGCAGTTTTCAGCACAATGAGGCAGGGGATTTAAAGTTTGAGGATTACACAGTGAGAGCCTATGTCAGGACAACAGCAAAGTGTGTATCATTTGCTCTGTATTTTATTGTTTTATCTTTTAATTATAGTCCTATTCAGATATGTTAAAAAGCTTAGTGACAGTTCAGTGTGTCCCTGTACTTAATGTCAACCTTTCCGAACAGCTTGTCACCCTTGCTTGGGTCTACACATATTATTCTAACATCATGATTAATGGTGTCCATCGCCACAGCTTGAAAGGTTAGCACATTATATGATTTCTGAAATATGCAATCCATGCTTAAATTTTATAGGTTTTTGAAAATGTTTTCCTACAGAGCTTTAAAGATTCAGAAGTCAATTAAAATGTGTACATTGTGCTTGCCTGAATATTTCAATTATTTTTACAGATAGTTCCTCTTATTAAAAAAAACACACTATTATAAAGGTACATTTCTTCCTTTAAAACAATTTATACAATTAAATTTCAATTATTTCTAACATTTTTTTAAAATTTATTTTTGGTATTTTTGAGACAGGATAGCCTCAAACTGACTTCTGTAGATGAAGGTAACCTTGGGATTACAGGTATGTGACATCCCAAATTTCTTTTTGACTGGTGCATAAAAACCTAAAGGTCGGATCTCTGTGAAATTTCAGTTCATGCATACATGACTATTTAAATCAGGCCAGACACCTTTTTCCTTGGAAACATTTACTATTTCTCCATGGTGAAAATGTTTTATGGGTTCTCTGTTGCATTCTGGAGTGTCTAGCCGGTTGTCACTATCTCTGCTGTGCGGCAGGAGTGTTCTCTGCTCTTGCTGTGCCTTTGCCCATTGCTCAGCTCTCTCCATCCATTCTCCTTGCTGCCATTCTCTTCTGACTTCCTGAGGTTTCCGTGGCAACAGCATCTCAGTGGATTCGTGTGGCACTTGTCTTTCCTTACATCACTGTATCACTTAACATTATGCCATTCAGTTCCATCTGTGTCGCTACCAATCACAGAAATCCATTCCTGTGGATGGCTGAGTTTTATGCCATTCTTGTGGGTGTATAAGCATTAAAGAAAAACACATTAATCAATGTATGGGTAATCAAATGGTCTCTTTTTCTCAGCTATTGTGTATGCTGTGATAAACACATCATAGGAAAATTGCTAGATCATATGCTAATGACATAATTATATAGTGTCATCTGAGGAACTTCCATGTTTTTTTCCCCACAATGGCTACACTAATATCTTTTCCTACCAACAGTGCCTGCACCAGGGTTTCTTTTTCCCTCCATGATTGTCAATGTGTGTTTTTTATTCTCTTGCTTAGTAATATTAATTCTTACTCATAAGAAGTGACATCTCATTGTGTTTTGATATTAAGATCTTGAACTTACTATATAGCGGAGGATACCCCAACCTCCTGGCCTTCCTGCCTCTCTTCCCCAGGTGCTGAGATGGTGTCTCACCATGCTTGGTTTTATGGGGCGCTGGAGATGGAACCAACCCAGGGCTTTGTGAATAGTTGGCTAGAACTCTAACAACTGAGCTTAATCATCCTGAGCCATACTGTTTTTATTGTTCAGTTTCCCTAGGTTTCCCAGGGCAGCCATGTTCCCATGTATTCTGTGATATTCTCACTGATCCCTGGGCAATCATAATCATAATCTCTTTTGACTCGAGATGATGAAGACATGGAATTGTTCTGGAGAGCTGTGTTCCTTTCAGTAGGGATGCTGGCTAGATTGATACTGAACAGTCTCTAGGCTCTGTGTTTGCTGCTGTCTTCATGTCCTTCCATAGACAGAGCTCAATGCAAACATAATATTTGCATTATTTCTAATGTAAATTTTGTATTACTTGGTTTTACTTAGTGCCAATTTCATATTTGCCGCTTTTTCTCTTGTCATAATATTGTTGGCTATGAGCTATATTTTATTTGCTTGTCTTCTTTATTACAGGTGAAACAGCCAAAATACCAATAGCATTTGACTACTTATAACTGACCTTAGTAAGTGACATTTAATTTTAGATGCTATTTTCTTGTCTTGAAATGTGCCCATTTCTCTCTCTCTCTCTCTCTTTCTCTCTCTCTCTCACACACACAAATATTATATTTGGAAGTTGCTTGGAATCATTTTTTTCTCCGTTACTATTTTTCAAGTTTGATACAGGTTTATGAGAATTTGTTCCAGTCTGATCTGTAGTCTATGACTTATTTACTGTTATTTCTGCTTGTTTACATTATTCTTTTCTAACATATAAAACTTTCTCATATTGCATCTATCCTGTTCCTGAAAATTAAATTCATGTTCGTTGTACACGTGGCCATCTTAGAGCAGGGCCAGTATTCAAAACCACCGAGCTGTGTGTATTTAAAGAGCGGTTTTATAGAAAAATAACCCTTGAGCTTTCTTTCAAATGTAGCCAGACGGTATCAATTAGTCAGTTACCCAATTCCCTCCAAGAGTCACAGCAAGGGTTGGGGTGAACATAGGGTTGAACAAGAAAGAGTGCTTCCACGCAGCCATTTTTTGTGGTGAATGGAACAGTTTCTGATGTCTAACTCCTGGAATCCCAGGAGCAGAATTAATGAGGGGTTTCATGTGTACCCAAAAGAATGCCATCCCAAGAATTTATTACCCTCACTTTGGCATGCACTCCAACAGCTCTTCAAATTGGTTGTCCAGTTGGAAGCTACAAAAGTTTTTTAAACAAAACAAAGAAAACAAAGTTCTACTTGGTGCAAGAAAGAAGCTTCTTTGATGAAGGGTGAGAGCTACACTCACCATGAAGAGAAGTGTTTAGAGTATATAAAATAAAGTTATAAGATTTAGAATAGTGATAAAGATTAAACTCTAGGGTTAGGGCTATGGCACTCAGCAGAATTGTCCACCATAGCCCTTGTGCCCCAGCAACACTGTAGAGTTGACCCTGGCGGAGTATGTGCAGGCAAGTCAGATTCTAGGGCATGAAAATGGGAGAGCTGGCCTGCCCCTTACCTGTGGCCAGCACTAGACAGGGCTGGTTCTAACTCTGTTCTGCTGTCACAGGCAGAAGTGGCCCTGTTCCTCACCTGGGCAAACCTAGAAAGCTGACCCTGGTGGTGTGGATACAGGCGAGCTGGCAGACAGACCAAATTAGCTAACCTAGTCCCAGTTCTGGGACTTTGAGTTAGCTCACCTCAACATCTACTGCATCTGTGAACTGCTAGGGCATGCAAAAGGGCCTGTCCTTTGGAACTGAAGCTGCAGGGTCTCTGTGACACAGGGCAACAGCAGGATATCTGAGAGGAGTCCTGGTGAAGATCCAGGATTGATGGTCTAAGAAAAGCCAGAGACTTTGAACCAAACCAATGATCCCTTGCAGTGGACATTTGCAAGGGAAGCCGTTGGACACAGGGGTGTGATACACTGTGACACAGCACAGCTTCTAGATTGTGTTTTTGTTTGTCATCTTATCTTGTTTTCTTTAGTGTGGCGGTTGCAGGGCAGAAGGCAGATATCAAGGGGAAGGGGGGAGATCAGTTGAATCAGGGTGCATGATGTGAAGTTCACAAAGAATCAATAAAAAGGTTAAAATTAAAAATAAAGATCAAGATTTAGAACACGGTAAGAGAATCTATTGGCTTATGAGAATGGCTGTAATAGGTTTTCCTTTAGGTTTTACATCTTCACCAACCATGTGTATTTGGCTAGATTTATAGCAGGGTTTCTCTTTTTTTTCGACTCTACAGCTGTTGTCTACTCCCCCAACGCCCGCAAAAGTGTTACCATTGCACTGTTGAGGGTATGTTCTGGTCCTTATTTCTTATGGTTGATAGGCTTTACAACCTATGTGCAGGAGTGCTAGCTGCTTTTCTTCCCTGTTAGCTTGCACAGCACCTTATAGGGCTAGTTCCCCAGGAGGAGGCTTTCGGGTCAGTTCTAAATTGATTTCTCCAAGTCCTGTGATTGTGGTAGCTTCAGCAATGGGGTTTTATCTTCAGCTTCTGGAGGCAACCAAAGCCAACAGCAATAGCCTATGTTGTCTTAGAAATCTCTGGTAATCTGACCAACACCACAAATGGATAGTTCCCATTCCTGGCACTGGGGATTTGTTAGATGGATTTGGGGGAAAACATTATCACCTCAGGTGATGTAAGTCTATTTAAACTATAAACAACACAACACACACACACACACACACACACACACACACACACACACACACACCATATAGTATCATCTACATAAAGCATTAAAAAAAAGAATGTTTCCCTATTGTTTTTCCAAACACCCCTTTCTCTTTTGCAGCAGACGGAGACTATTTCAGGGACCCACAATTACTTAAACTGCAGGGGATGCGTGACTGTGAGATGCTCAACCCCACTGACACATCTGCAATACAACTGCTGCACCCAAGGCTTAGAGGAAATAATGAGAAAGGAATGGAAAGACTGTCAGAGCCAGAGAAACAGGACACCTACTGTGGGGTAATAACTTAGATGGGACAGGAAGCTGCACACTTGACATCTCAACAGTGTGGTGCCCAATAAGACCTGCATAATGACAGCACCAATTAACTTGCCAGTGGGCATAGGGGGAAATTTCATGATGTCACACCCTAGATAAAGAGCTACAAGCAAGAGATAAAGAATCTGTAAGCTCCTGTCTGTAAGCACACCATAGCATCAGCAACAGGAGCCTAGCATGGCTGCCCTCCAAGAAGCCCAACAGGCAGCTGACCAAGTCAGATATTTACATCCAACCAATGGATAGAGCCAGGAACCCCTGTAGTTGAATCAGGGAAAGGCTGGAAGGTGGGTACAGAGGCCCCTGACTGAGGAGGATAACACAAACTTCTTGATGCTTGAGGAGGGAGTGGGTATAGGAGGTCTGGAGAGGCACATGTGTTGGAAGTTCATTGTCTAGAATTCTCAGAGAACTAATTTAAAAAACGATATGAGGACTTTTATGAGTACATTTCATGTTTCAGAAAAAGGTAGAGAGTGAAGAGATGGACAAGGGGAGAAATAAGGGAGAGAAAGAAACCCCGCTCAAGCTGCTTGCTCTCACATCAAGGATGCATCTGGCAGACTCAGACCCTCCATCTTTAGTGTTTCCTTGAACTTCCAAAGAATTACTTCCAGCTCTGAAACTGTCCTTGTAGAGCTGCGCGAGAGCCTTGCCTTCCTGTGGTTCAGTTTTCTTAGCTACGTGATAAGCATAATATCCGTGGTTAGAAAATCTGTTCTTTTGAGAATCAAGTGATGTGGGGGCCCTTCAACATCGGCGTATTAATTGCAGGAAGTATGGAATCTTGATGATTATGGCTTTCACACGTTTCTATTATTTTTTCTGGTTCTTCTGCTTCTGTTACGTTGCAGCCCATATTCTTCTCTGGGCTGCCAACGGCAGTTAGTCCAGCCACCAGAATGTTGTTTCCGTGGTTATGGGGACCCCATCTGTCCTTGTGCCTCTCATGTCCCCATTGCTTCTCTGCCTTGGCTCCTCTGCCATGGCCTCCTAGCTTTCTCCCAGCACCAGCTTTCCTGCCAGCCTTCTCCCCTTCCCAGACATGCTTTGGCAAAGCGCTCGCTCCTTTGGGTGTGTGTCCCCATGGCTTTCCTCAACATGGCTTTCAAACCTTTGCTTTTCTGTGAAGTCTCCTCAGGCTGCCTTAGCAATACTACTCCCTGAAAGCTCCTGAGCCTTCCTTCCTGATTTACAGTTTGGTTTTTATCTTTATTTTTTATGTATATGAGTATACTGTAACTGTCTTCAGACACGGCAGAATTGGGCATCAGATCCCATTACAGATGGTTGTGAGCCACCCTGTGGTTGCTGGGAATTGAACTCAGGACGTCTGGAACAGCAGCCAGTGCTCTTAACCACTGAGCCATCTCTCCAGCCCCCAATTTACCATTTAATACAGCACCGTGCAGGAATTACTTGCTTACTTTTGTGATTATTTGTCTTTCCCATTTGACTCTAAGCTCTAGGAGACTAGAGATTCTGTCTGGTTAACTAATGGATCCTTAGTACTTAGAATAAACCCTGGCACAGCTGAGACTCTCAGTCCACAGTTTTTAAAAATGTGTGAATTGCTAGGGATGGCTTGGCAGCTACAATCACTGGTTACTCTTCTAGAGATCTGGTTTTGATTATGAGCACCCACATAATGGCTTGGAACTTTCTGTAAGCCCAGTTCCAGGAGATCCAATTCCCTCTTCTGGCTTCCATGAGCACCAAGAATGCACCAAGAATGCACACAGTATATCAGACTTTCATGCAGGCAATACAACCAGGTACATAAAAATGAATGAATGGACAAGTGAGCGGCAGATTCAGTCTTGAAATAAAGCAAAGAGATGGTTTGAATAGACATCTCTGGACTCTTTCCAATGCACAATGAGTAAAAATGAGGCTTGCCAGGACCTCCAGTCAGAATTCCACCCCCCCCCCCTGCTTACTTTCGGTCTCCACCACCCAAATATGCTTATCTGATCCCTTTGTCCCTGCTGTTTTAAATATCCAGGAATTCTATTTCCATTGCAAAGATTTGTGTGAGGACGGTATGTGCAGGTGAGATGCCCTGGAGAAAATATAGAGAAACTGTCTGTGCCAAGCAAAGAGCTGGCACGTGACCTGTTGATTCTCCACCCAGGCTTGTGGTCCTTTCTTTAACACCCAGGATTTGGTCTGAGGAATATCTTTAAACTCTGAGTGCTGTAAGACTCCTTCATAGCAGTGCCCAAACTACCAAGAAACCTTAGTAAACAGAGTGAGCATCCTGTGGTTCCTACCCATAGATACCAACCTGATGAATGTTCTGCAGGGTCATGGAGCTTAAAAACAAAGGATGATCTTCATTCATTGGCCCTACTTACTGAAATAGAGGCCATTTTCCCTCCTGGCTATCTATTAATATTCTCCTCGAGTTCTAGACCATAAAATATAAATGAGTGCTATCACTTCTGGAGTTTAATTTAATCAGGCTTAGTGCTAACACTAAACATACACAGCATGCTAGGTTAATTTTTACATGCCAGTTACTATTAAATTCTGTGCTGGCATGATCATTTATTTGAAATAAACCCCTAGCATTAAGACGACATTGTTAGTATCCTATTTGGGGGCCCTGATCTATACTTTTAAAACATATTTACCGTGCACCTCAGGGATGCATGTAGTTTATTTTGCTGTGGCATTTAGTAAGGTTCTATCTGAGGAAGGGACAATAGGTAAGGTGTTTCTATTGTGTCAAGAGTGTAAACTCTGGGGGATGAAGAGACGGCTCAGCTGTTGAAAGTACTTTCCGTTCGTGCAGAAGACCTGGAAGTCAGTCTCAGAATCCCCGTGGTGGCTCACAACCATCCTTGTCTCCAGTTCTAGGAGATTTGATGTCTGGCTTTGCAGCACGAGGCTTTCACGTGGCACATGTACATCTGTGTAGTCAAAATATACACATAAAATAAGAATAAGTAAATCTCTAAAAAATATACCTTTTGCCTAAAAAATGTGTATCTTCTAAGTTACCACACTTCTGGATGGATTATTCGTGCTGTGTAATTTTTCTGTGGTCAAATCCAGGCTTTACACATCTTGGCAAACTAAATCCCCAACGCTAATGAGGTGTTTACTAAGCCCTGTTCTCCATGTTATGTCAATCACATTAAACATGTTGAAGAAATCAGGGAAAATAAAACAGAACAAGATCATAGAGATGACACTTGCGTCGTTTCTATGATTCTGTGTGCTAGGCCAAAAAAAAGAAAAGAAAAAGAAAAAAGAAAAAAAGAAGAAAAAAAGGCAAGGAAACATTCGGATGTTGAGGTAAGAGTTTCTGAGAGAAGAGCAAGGGCCATGACAAAGACTATAGACTTTGAGTGTTTGCTATGACATGTAGGATGGCTGGCAAGGAAGGCTGCCTGAGGGAAGACCACTTAAATCGAGATATGTGGGCCTGTGTACTGGAGGCTTTCCCCAGAGATCTCTGGTCCGGCCTGGTGCGTAGGTACAGGTGAAGGGTCGAAAACTCGGGCAGGGAGGGAGAACTGCCCCTGTCACCTCCGTTGCTGGTCCCCCTTTAGTTGCTCCAGGACATTTTGGGCCAGGCTGAGCCAGAAGGAAGCTGATTGGCTGGCAAGGGGTTCAGGGCAGCTTCTGTCAGCGATTTTGGGAGAGCAAATCTCTTCCCTAAGCGGCAGTGTTACAGCTCTCATGACAGAAGCTCTCAGATGACAGAGTGATTCCTGCACACCTTTATTCCTTTCGGATAGGATTCTTATATACAGTTTTGGGGTGGGTCAGGATCTGACAGCAGGTACTACCTTCTTGGTTGGCGTGAGAGCGTGGAAATACCTCATCTACATATGCTTCTATATGACTGAAGGCCACAAACCTTTGTACAGTGGGCGGAGGGGAGGCTGTAGCTACTTGAGAGGGACCTGGAAGTTTACGGAAGCACCTGCCATCCCTTAGGGTCACCGGCGCTTCTACCTTATCTTGATTGGGGACCAGGATACCTTTTGGAGCCCGACATTCCACAGAGATACAGGTGTGTATTGGCTTTATTAGTTGCACCTGTGAGTAAAATACCAGGGAGAGAGTAGCTTAAAGTGGTGGGGCATTTACTTTGCCTCATGGCTTCAGAAGGTACATGGTTGCTTGGCCCCATGCCCTGGGCAACACATCACAACAACAAGAGCAGGTAGCCATGGAGATCTTTCTTGCTTGACATCTTAAACTAAGGATGATCCTTTTTGAGAGCCACCTCTGCTATCCCAAGTATCAACTGGTAATTCCTTTTCATCCCACTATTATTAAACTATACATATTGTTACGCATAATACATATTACATATATTATATACTTTACATATATAATATATTATGTATTTTTCTGTTTTGGTTATTCATTGTCTCACTGATGGACATTTGCATTCTTTCCAATTTCCACTGATTATGAATGATCTGTAAACCCACTTGCTTGAGTCCTTATGTCAAAAATGCTTTCATTTCTCTTGGCTAAAGATCAGAAGTAGATCACTGGGTGTTAAGAGGAGCACATGTTTAACTTTGTCAGACGGGGCCCAAGCGCTATCCAAGGGAGCTGTGTGATCTCGTACACCCACCGGTAGCATGTGAGAGGTCCTGTCTGCTACTTGCTGGCACTTGTCATTGTAAGCTTTTTAAAATTACTTTTCAAATTTAGACATTTTAAGAATTAGCAATAAAATGAGAAAAGATCTTTACCAATCCCATATCTGATAGAGGACTAATATCCCATATATACAAAGAGCTCAAGAAGTTAGACTCCCGAGAATCAAATAACCCTAATAAAAATGGGGGACAGAGATAAACAAAGAATTCTCAACTGAGGAATACCAAATGGCTGAGAAGCACCTAAAGAAATGCTCAACATCCCTAGGCATTAGAGAAATGCAAGTCAAAACAACCCTGAGATTCCAGCTTATACCAGTCAGAATGGCTAAGATCAAAAATTTAGGTGACAGAAGAAACTGGTGTAGATGTGGAGAAGAACTACTCTGGAAATCAGTCTGGTGGTTCCTCAGAAAATTGAACATAGTACTACCTGAGGACCCAGCTATACCACTATTGGGCATATACCCAAAAGATGCTTTAACATACAACAAGGACACATGTTTCCCTATGTTCATAGCAGCCTTATTTATAATAGCCAGGAGCTGGAAAGAACCCAGATGTTCTTCAACAGAGGAATGGATACAGAAATTGTGGTACATTTATACAATGGAGTACTACTCAGCTATTAAAACAATGACTACATGAAATTCTTAGGCAAATAAATGGATCTAGAAAATATCACCCTGAGTGAGGTAACTCAATCACAGAAAATAAAACAAACAAACAAAACACCCATGGCATGCACTCACTGATAAGTGGATATTAGCCTCAAAGCTAGGAATACCCAAGATTCAAATCAAAGACCACATGAAACTCAGGAAGAAAGATGACCGAAGTGCAGATGTTTCAGTCCTTCTTAGATGGGGGAACAGAAATATTCACAGGAGGAAATACATAGACAAATTTTGGAGAAGACACTGAAGGAAAGGCCATCTGGAGACTGCCGTACCTGGGGATCCATCACACATACTAAACCCGTACAATATAGCTGATGCCAAGAAGTGCATGCTGACAGGAGCCTGATATAGCTGTGTCCTGAGAGGCTCTGCCAGAGCATGACAGATACAGAGGCAGATGCTCACAGCCAACCATTGAATTGAGAACTAGGTCCTTAATGGAGGAGTTAGAGAAAGAATTGAAGGAGTTGAAGGGGTTTGCAACCCCATAAGAACAACAATACCAAGCCATCAGAGCTCCCAGGGAATAAACCACTATCCAAAGAGCACACATGGACTGACCCATGGCTCCAGCTGCACATGTAGCAGATGATGGCCTTGTTGGGTATCAGTGGGAGGAGAGGCCCTTGGTTCTGCCAAGGCTCAATGCCCTAGTGTAGGAGAAAGTCAGGGCATAGAGGCAGGAGGGGGTGGCTGGGTGAACACCCTCATAGAAGAAGGGGGAGGGGGCAGGGAGTATGGAGAGAAAACCAAGAAAGGGGATAATATTTGAAATGTAAATAAAATATATCCAAATTTTAAAAACGGAAAAAAAGAAATTATCCTTAAATCTAGAAAAAAAATATTTAAGAAAAAAATGGCATGTTAAATAAAAGTCCTACAAAAGCAAAAATCTTTTAAAAAACTAAAAAAGAAGTAGCAAGCTCTCTAATTGTTATTAAAATACCTTACCTGGGAACGAAAACCTTTCTCATCGACAACGAAACTCACACTGGTTGAACTAAATTCTAAAACCTCATATAACTGGGTAAAAGAAAAGACTTAGGGATCTTCATTTTCACTCTTGCTGAAGGCCCATCATCACTAAAGGAGAGTAGTGGTACAGTGCCCACGATCTCTGTTCCCTCTGCAGTGAAACGCATTCTTAGGAGACTGTATTAGCTCCTTGGAGTCTGAACCCCACATGCTTCAATGAAGAGAGATTTTTAAGGTTGTACTTACTGACCTTCCTAGCCAGCCACCTCCACATTAGGTCTAAATGGAGAATAACATGCTACAGGCCGAGCTGTCAGACCCTAGCCTAGAAAGACAGGTAAATTTAGGTGGCCTCCTGCTGTGGCTCTACGGACCACAATGGAGTGGGAGACTGGAGCTCAGAAGAGGCCTGCACAGTCAGGTCTTCCTTGTGGGAGGAACTCCTGGGGTATAGCGAATGACGAATGACGGCACGTATGCTGAGTGATTGTCTATAGGGCTGTGAGTTCGGCTTCGGGGTCCTTAGGTCCTGAGTGTGCAGGATGAGAGAGAAGGCTGATTTGTGACGGACACTGGCATCTTCTCTGGGTAAAGAAGGGGATGAGGGTCACAAGATAGCTCATAACCAGGGCTCGTGAGATGGTTCAGCCCGTAAAGGGTTTGCTTCCAGGCTTGACAGACAACCCGGCTCGATTTTAGTCCGTGGGACCCACATGGTGGAAGGAGAAACCGACTCTGACAACTTTGTTCTCTGATTCACACTTGCTGTGGCACATTTGGCCCTTGCCACGTGCACACTCTTTGAATCAGTAAGTAGATGCAATAAAAAGAGTTTTTAATAAAGTTAAAGAACTTCTCAGTAGATTCTAAAGAATACTAGCAGAGGAGAATGTGCTTTCTCTGTTTCAGATTTGCTCCCTAGCATTTCCAAATGAGGCCTCGTCCAGATAGTAAGGTCCCCATGGAGCAATGGTGCTCCTGGGCTGGGTAAAGTTTCCTGAGTCATCATTTGGGGAAGCTTCAAATATTTAAGAGCACTCGTCTCTCCTCTCAGCTAGTTCTTCCCTGAGGTCCACAAAGTCCCGAGGAAGGTCAATCATGTTTAGGTTTTCTGCACTGCAAGTGAGGTCTCTTTAAGCTTTTTGGTTCTTCTAGTGAGTTTGGAATACTCGTACGTCCATTACACTGGCAAGCCAGCCTTTTCAAACGGCCAGCTCCGTGTAAAGTGTTAGCAACTGGGCCATCCATCACACAGCTTCATGCTTATTTCGTATATTTCAGGACTGGGACACAAGCGGTCGAGTTGAATGACTTGAGTTCAAATGCATGTCAGTAACGTAAGAAGCTGTCAGACTCCATCTTAGATCTGAATCCCCTACAGTCTTTGATTGTTGGTGCCAGGGACGTCATAAATGTACAGAGCAGACAACTTTCACTATCTTCACAATTGTACACACAATAGCAGTTTTTGTTGCAGTTTTACCACACAATCTTAAGCAAGAAATTTATCCCCAGTGGTACTCTTCACTTCTTTATTTTCATTAAAATATTAGAATTGAAGTGTAAGAAACAGAATAAAGAATATTAGTCTCCAGTGTATAACTTGGTAATTGGATGTACCCAGTCACACTATTATGATGCATTTTCTGTTTGGAAAGATACATGTGCATTGGACTTCAGTGGCTAGAGGAGTGTGTGTGTGTGTGTGTGTATGTGTGTGTGTGTGTGTGCATGTGTGAGTGCACAAACACACATGTGTAAGTGCAAGCACATGCATGCAAATGAGCATGTGTGGAAGCCATAGGAACATATAAATGTCCTGCCCTCTTCTCTCTTCTCTCTTCTTATGTGTCCATATACCTACTCATCTAGTAGCATTTCAAAATGTAAAGTGCACAAAGAAATTTCATTGCAAGATATGTACAGGACATTTAATTATACTTGGAAGTAAATATTCAAATGGGAATAGAATCTTCACAGAACATATAGCTTGTATGATCACACTGGTTTATTGATTATTTATAAGGCCAGTTTACACATTTATCATGATGATGGCCTAAATGTCTAGGTTAAGTATTGTATGTACTTGGAGTGACTATTTCTTTTTCCTATTGATATCACACTGTTCAAAGATTAGGTTAGCAAAGTATTGCATATAAGTGCAGAGCTGTTACCAAATCAAGTGCTTAGTAGCTCATCCTAACCATGATAACACATAAAAGGCTGGCTTCTGTCCACCTCTTCAGATAACCACCTAGTCAGAAGAACTTGAGCAATGTTGAAGATCTGAACTTTGTGGAATATTGTTTGGCAGGCTTATCTTATCATTTCTTGGTCAGAAGGAGAGACTTGGTAAAAAGTAAACTTGTGGGGTTAAAACACTGTTTACTTGCTTTTCATCTGATTGTAGGGAGTATGCGGGTGGACCTGATCATGACATCATCTGGAAACATTGTTTCTCCTAAAGGTAGATTTCAACTCTACAGAGTCAAAATAGCCCTCTGTGAGTGATATCCACTGCCGACTGACCAAGAAACTTTTCTAGAATGAGATTGGCTAAAAAACACAGCATCGTACTGTTGTCTGGAGGACTCAGGTCACTCTGACACAGGGAATGGACAGTTCCGCCTCAGTTGGAAGAAGTGTCTGTACACAGCATCCACATTTATCCTAATTCTGTTGTTACTAAAGAAATAGATTTATATTACGTGGGGGTGGTCTTTGTAATGATTGATCTATTTATTCTGTTGCATTCTAGGTCTGTCCCCAGCTGTTGGAAGTAGTTAAGAACAAGACAAGTAAGGTTTGTTATTTCTATTGTCAAATATGAGGCTTCCATCTCAGTGGATTTTGAGTCATTATGTAAAAAACAAATCTGGGCACAGATGTGAAAGATTAGTTAGATTAGGTAAGGGTGGTTCCCCACATCAAATGTGAGTTGGGAATACATTGTAACAAGCTGCTTCCTGTTTGTTTGGCCATGCCTCCTCTTCCTGATGGACAATACTCCCTGGAACTGTAAGCCAAGTAAACCCCTCCTTTCTTAAATTGCTTTTGTAGTGTATTTTTGTTGTAGCCACAAAAGGAGCAAGTAGTATGCAAGCAGTCACAGGTTTTACATGGCCACAACTTCAATCAGATCTTAAATGTCATGAAACCCCATCCTTTCACAAGAGGTCACGCTGACCTTCTGTCTTTTAAGTCATTCTGCTCCTCACTGAGTACAATGTTTATCAATACCACCCACTGCAAGACCCTCTACCACCACTTTCTCTTCCCCACTACAACCAGCAACTCCGACAAAAGTCTCAGATTCTGAAATTACTGTATTTCTCTCTACCAGGAACCTGAGCATGCTATCCAACACTTCATTAAGAATTACCTTGTTCCTCAGCCACATCTTTCCACAAAGATTCCTGAGAACACCCTGGGTCTTCAGTTTCTTCTGCCTATCCATCCTTGTCTTAATGGGGGTCCTGAGAAACTCTTGCTGTAATTGCCCAACTATAACTGTCTCCATTCCTGTACCTTTCTTTTCCTTTTCCCATGCTACCAAGGTTCCCTACAGGAACACACACACACACACACACACACACACACACACACACACACACACCCTCCCTGCCAAGATCTCATCTGCTTTTACAGACAAGTAATTTATAAAAGCTATCAGGCATTATGCAGACTCGGTTTTTGTGACTTGAAGGCCATGCCAAAGTTCTGGTCTATATCACCCAGCACTCCTGCTTCCCACACAGAGACCGCATACTTCCCATCTCCAACATTAGGAGACACTAGACCCATCCCTGCTGCATTGTCTTTACTGGAAGATAGGTGGTGCTCTCTAGAGCTAAGCTATTTGATGTCTGATTACCTCATAGCCTTCAAGTCAAACTTTGCAAGAGCAGATCTGACTGGCAGAAGCCATGTCAATTCCACAGGTGTATGGGAAGCTGGAAAGCTGAGCTTTTGCCTTTTGTTTGGAGGAGATGCAGGCTTACAGTCCCTGTAAATAAGAAGGGTATCAAATATCAGAAATGCTAAATAAATATGATACATGTCCATTATTCTTGGATCTAGTTCAGAATCCCTGAACTGGGAGTGCTTCTATAAGCCTGTGACAGGGGTAAAGCCTTCTTTTTCTCTTACTTTGACATATTCTATGAGCATCTCTGCTGAGTTATTGTAATAGCATCAGACATGATGGGAACACCTCCCAGATCTCGGCTGTATCCTAGTTCACAGCTTCCAGCTACTGTGAGAACGCAGTTTCATTTTCTGGAATAGTAAGTGGAAAATACTAGGCAGCTAACATGAGCCATTGGCAGCTGCTGTCCAATGAAAATAGAGCACACAAGAACCTCTTCGCTCTTCAGACTGGACATCCCTGAGCATGTGTAATGTGACTCCTCAGTGGTAGTGAGCTTGGTGTCTGCAGTGGCACTTGTCTTGTTAACACGTTCATTTGCTCATTTCCTTTCACTGTCTGACTTCTCCATCAGAACCTACTCCATAGCCCACTGCTTGCTCCTGAACCTTTGTTTCAGAATCCACTTCTGGCAGAATCCAAAACCAAACAGTTGTCTTCTCTGTATTATGGAAGACAATCACCTTTCACCTCTCCTGTAAGAGTTTTATAGAGAGGGAGGATATTTGCCATTTTTTTTTTTTAGCTTCACCACAGACCCTTATCCATAACAGGTGCTAAGGTGGTATTTGTTGAATTTGATGGATTGAATTAAAATTTAAAATATGATGGTCAGACCTGACAGGTTTTAAGTTTATGTCACAATTTAACTCTTTGGAGGTATACATGTTCTGTGACAAATAGGTTGTTGCTGTTTTAATTTGTCTAGGAACTAATTAAAGCCATGATTTCGTGTATGCTAAACATGTGCTCTACCACTGAGATAGACCTGTAGCCCCACAGTAGTTTCTTCTGGTGACAGTGCTTACTAGAGTTAAGGGGCTGCATTTATATGTCCTGGACATGTGCTAGTATTGCTTTTAAAAATGTCAGCTCTCTGGGAGGATTATGGCTTGTGATCTCATACACTGGATGGTCAGGCTCCTCTCAGTCTTTCAGGGTTAAATAGCTTTCTGCTGTTCAGGGTCTTTATCCAGAGCACTTCATAGGGAACATTGGAGAGCCAAAGGTGTTCGCTTGACCCTGAAACTCTGAATCTATATACAGGCAGGCTTCCTAACCTGATGACTGGAGTCACATCGGTGTCTTTATTTTGTTTCATTCTTGAGTTTGTTTGGTTTAGTTTGATTTGATTTGGTTTTCTTGAATATATCCCAGGATCTTTGATCAGAAGGCATACATTCAACGTGGGTTTGATGACTAACAAGTAAAACAAAGGCTTAATATTATGTAACAACTGGCAGATTCTGAATGGTTTGTCTGTGGTTCTCAAAAAGAATGAAAGAACATTATGGTCACCAAACAGGAATGAAGTCTCAATAGAACCATCTGATGTGTCATAGCTTTGTGGTAGATTGGCATAAGGACCTCAGGCATGCCTTCCCGAAAGCTGCCTGCCTCGCCAGACACTGAAGAGACCCCTAAGCTCCCTTGCATGACTCACTTTTGCTTGGTCCGTCAACACCCAGATTATCAGTAGCACTATCTAGCTTTAGATCTTCAGGAGTGACTTCGTGATGGTCCTTAGCTCATGAGGTCCTTTAGCTGTGACCACCTGATGACACCACCAGAAGCTGAAGGCTGATTGGTTGGTTTGAATTTTGTAGATTCTCACTTCTGGAGAGATCTGGATATCTGATTTATTGACTCTGTCTCTCGCTGCTCTTCAGAATTCTCTTATGCATTACTCTTATGATACTGTGATACATTTCTGAAAGAACAATGTTAAGGGAAGATTTTAAACTTAGGCTCATGGTTTCAGGGGATTCAGTACAAAGCTCACGGCTCCCCTGATTCTGCATCAGGGACGGTCGGGGAGCATGTGGCAGAGGGGACTCACTTCATGGCATTTAGGAAGCAGAACAAGCAAGGACCAGGCAGGGCATCCAGAAGAACCTTCAAGTGTGTCCCCAATGGCCTACTTCTTCCTCCTAAAATATTTCCCGAACTTTCCACAATGTCTCCAAACAGTGATGCTGGATAGGGGCTGAATACCAACAAAGGAGCTGGTGAGGAACATTTCATATTCAAAGAAGTCCCGTAAGTATACGGATATCCCCTGGGGAGCCTAACACAGAGCAATTGTGGGTAAGTGCTGTCTGAATAGGCCATGCTTATAATGGCCAGGGGTGAAAACAACCTATGTACCTTCCAATATGAACTAAATAGGACACGATGCCGTTAAAAGGGTGAGGCACTACTGATGCGGAATAATCTTTAAAGTTTAGAGACCTAGTAAAGCAAGATTTGCAAACATATGCACAGTTTACAGAATATCGCATAATTTCAGGGTGCTTTCTTATGTGCATGGCTTGTCTATGGAAACATTCACAGGAGATCAACAGAGGAGGAAAATTACCATGACCTGTGAAAGAGAAAAATAGAGCATAGTTTTTTTTTTCTCTCTCTGAAAATCCATCTCCTTTTTTCCATCTATGCATCTGTTACCAATTTAACCGAGTGAAGGTAATGAGGAATTAATCCCACATCAGTGGCTTCTGCAAGGGTAGATCTTATGAAAATTATTCCAAGGCGAGCAAACGCATTGCACTGAACGTGTACAGACATTTTTTTCCCTTGTCTTCATTCCAAACAACATCATTTAACAACTGTTTATAACGCATTGGCACTGCACGAGGCAGTATAAGCAATTTAAGGATGATTTAAGTGTGCAGGAGCGTAGATCGAAGTTACGGGAATGCTGTGCAGCAGCGGATTCCACGGACTGCGTACATCCTAGAATCTGCCCCCTCAGGGGCAGATGGAGGACCATGGCAGTGACTTTAAAAGAATTAAAACAAATTGTCTATAAGCAACAGGACAGAAGAATACAGTATCATAGAGAGAGATGTTATTGAGTGTATTTAACCTAACAGGACAAAATGCTTTGGAGTGCAAAGAGACTTGGTTCAAGGATGCTGCTGTAGAGTGGAGACCTATTTCTCTGAATCCATTTCTCCCTTTCAACCTCTGACTGCTGTAGCCTCAGGCGAGCAATTTACACCAGTCAGACTTGGATGGTAGTACTTGATGATCAAGCTCACCCTTGACTTCTTAAAATCAGTTACTTGGTGTTTGTAAAATGCTTTGGAGAGATAAAGTTCCAGGATACAAGGCAGGGCCTGTTTAACCTGTGTGCTGTTATGGGAACTGGAAGTCTGGAGTCAGGGCTTGAAGCTGATCCATCACTATGCAGTTAAGCAACTGTTTGGAAAGGGCTGGACTTGCCCATCTAAGGAAAATCTCCCTTTTAATTGTATTTACTGATTTCCGTCTACCTTTGAATCAACAGTGTCAAAGGTGCAGCAAGTATGATTTGGTTGGAGTGATTTCCAGAAAATGTGTCCAACAGGAGAGAAGCAGGTTTTAAGAGCCATTATGGTACTTGGCCCAATAAATAAGCCATGGCGCGCCTTCAGAATCAGTGAGTGAGGTACGAATGTCCACCTCTGAACTTATATCCTGAACTAGTCTTCAGAAAAAGGACTCACTGAAACCAAGTGCATGGGCTGAGGAGGTTTGTAGAGAGCCCCAGGAAACAGTTGTGTGTTCTCTCTCTTCTATTGCCTTGCACACACGTAAGCCACTAACTATTCTGTGTCCGGATCATGTCCTGAGGGATGCTTGATTTTTTTTTTCATTTTTATTCTCTGTATTTACATTTCAAATGTTATACCCTTCCTCCCCCCACTCCCCTTCCTCTTCCCCCTCAACTTGCTTCCATGAAGGTGCTCCCTCTCCCAATCACCCTCTCCACCTCAGTGCCTTGGCTGGTTGAAGATGTTGTTCTTTCCATGAGGGTACAAACCCTTCAGCTCTTTCAGTCCTTTCTCTAGGTCTTTCACTGGGGTCCCCATGTTCAGTCCGATGTTTAGCTGCAAGCATCCTCCTCTGTATCTATATGACTCTGGCAGAGCCTCTGAGGAGACATTCATATCTTGTTCCTGCCTGTAAACACTTCTTGGCTTCAGCAATAGTTCTAGGGTTTGGTGGCTGCTTATGCGGTGATTCTTCAGGTGAGGCAGTCTCTCAATGATCTTCTCTTCAATCCCTGCTCCTCTATCTGACCTTGTATTTCCTCCCCAGTTTTGTTCTTCCTTTTAAGAAGGACTGAGGCATCCACATTCTGGTCTTCCTTCTTTTTGAGCTTCATAAGTTCTGTGGATGGTTTCTTGGGTATTCCGAGCTTTTTTCGGGGGGAAGAGTTGCTTGATTCTTAACAGTGTTTCAAGACAGACATTGGAGTAGGGAAGTATGCGTACTGCACTTATAAAAGGCTCCATTTCTCTGTTTGGAACCCCTCTCCCATTTGTTACTCATACCGTGTGTGTGTGTGTGTGTGTGTGTGTGTGTGTGTGTGTGTGTGTGTGTGTGTATGCCCTCAAGGCCACTCCCACAGGATCTTGGGGCTTATACATTGGTGCAAACATCCTGCTGCTGGTATGTCAACCATTCCAGCACCTTTTCCTCAGGAGTCTCATGTCTTCTATAAGCATCCATGAAACTGTGAGTCCTTCATAGCACGCATGTGGGTAAATTCGTAAAGTCCCTTCTAGTTCTTGAGAGAGAAACATTCCCTTTAACATTAACAAGAAATAAATATTGTAAATAATGTAAGCTACTTGTGAGTCACACACACACACACACACACACACACACACACACACACACACACACACATCTATATTTAACCTTTGTAATCTCCAAGTTAAAAAAAATGAAAAAGATCAGATAAAATTTAGACTAATGGTATATTTTCTGGAAGCAAAGTTGCAAAACATCATTACCTCAATTTACAATAAGTTAAAATTTCACTGAACAATTTTATTCTTTTCTCATATCCAATCTTCAAGATTTAGTGCATTATTTGACGCGTGCTTCCCATCTTGGTTCGAACTAAGCCACATTGTCACCATCCACTAGCTGTAGTATCTGTAGGTGGCCAGTGGCTTCAGTTTTGAGCAGTGCGGCTCTAGTTCGTAAAATACGGTAGAAAAGAAAGTAAAAGTTATTATTCTTGAAATGGATTTTCCGTCAAAAAATGATATGCAGAAAGTCAGCAGCGTCGCTCACTGTTCCTGCCACCCCTGAGACCCTGAGTCATGTTCTGTAGGTTCCAAAATCTACGGCGGACAGATCTGTGAGGAAGCCATTCACGTGCTATTTAATCCTCTCGTGCGCTTGAAGGCACCTTGGGGATTGCGGCTTCTTCTGCAGCTGCCTGTAATAAGATAGGAATGTTGGATAAGAGTCATTAAAGACAAATTTGATACCAGCCCATCGAGCCATGCCTCATCCTGAGTCCAGAGGCTGAAAGTTAATGTGCCTGAAAGTTTCCTTCCACTTCTTGGGAAGCCTATCCCATGTCTACGTGAAAGAGAGGGCGATGAGCTGACCCACAGCCCGCAGAATGCAGACTTTAAATAAGAGGCGGCGAAGGCAACTTTGCCTTGGTTTGCTGCTCGTCCTGCCTGTGTGGCAAAGTGATCATGATTGATCGGAGCAGTGAAATCCTGGCTAAGAAGAGAGCACATGTGTCACAAGGTACAAAAATCCAGCTCAACCCTCCGACCTGAAAGAATAAATTTATGTTAACAGTAGACATCAAGCCTCAGACCTCACATGGGCTGCAATATATAATCATGCAAACTTATCTTCATCATTTGAGACTAAGGAGATAGATGCCATATTATGGCAAGAATTAAGATCAAGAACTATTAATTTACAGAGATCATGCAACCTGTTCTTCATAGATAGCCAAATGGGATGTGCTGAAGGGATTTTTTAAAAGCCATATAACCCAGAGTCTGATACTTGGAAAACGTATTTCCTTTTTTGTTTAAAATTATGAGAGTAAAACATTTCTATTTAATCTTTGAAAATGTCGCATAAGGTATACAGTATATCTTGATCATATCCATCCCTCATTCCCATCCCTTCAACTCCCCCTAGAGCCCCAGTGAATGAGGGAGAACCTTACATGGATACGTAAGAACACAGTAAGAATTAAGGGCAAGAGAGATGGCTCAACAGTTAAAAGTATCCAGAGTACCCAGGTTTGATTCCCACAACCCAGAGTGCCTGAAACCACTTGTAACTTCAGTTCCAGGAGAGCTGCTGACCCCCTCTGTCCTCTGTGGGCACTGCATGTATGTGATGCATAAATTCAGGGAAAAACAAACAAACCCATAAAAACCAAAATAAAAACATCTTTAAAAAAACTCAACTAGGTCCCCTTCGCCATATAAGGGATTTTGAATACAAATTCAACTAGGTCCCCTCCACCATATAGGGGATTTTGAAATTTGCTAAAAAAATGATCATCTTTATTATTTGATCTGAATGCAATATGCCATTAATGTTTAACTCAGTTCATTAGGCTAGTAATCAACATTGACTGAAATTAAGGTTTGGGGATATTGTTTTGGTTTGTGTCAATATAAGGAAATTCTAGAATTGGGTTGGCAAGTTCCCATGCCAATAGTATAAACGGACCCTCTGTTGGCATCCAGGGATAGCAGAAAGGCAAATTGCAGTCCCTTGTGCCACACAACATGGTACAAGAATCTTTCCCCTTTGGGTTCCTCCTGTAAAGTGACAAGCTGGTGAATGATTCCAGGCGAACCGTTTATTCAGCTGCTTTAATTCTATTTATTTTAAAAAACTCTGAAGCCTTGTTACTAACATTTTGATTGATTTTAAAAATTTGTGGGTTCTCCTTGGGACCCCACCGATGGCACTGTGCAGGCTGCATGCTTCCCTTTGTTCCTCAGTGTTATGAGATACAGTGCGGTGAGGGGGTGTACTCTTGACAGGCCCATGCCAAACTACCCCCTGGGAAATTACATCGTGCAACATACCTGATGTTAAAGGTTTACTGTGGGAGGGGAGAGGAGTGAGGGCCTGTGAGAGGGTTAGAGGCAGACAAGTGGACAATTAGGCAGGCAGACAGATGGGGACAGAGCCCTGAGGGATTCTGCTGAATGCTAACACTCAGAGGTTCGCTGCTCTCTGAGCCATCAGAAGCCCACCCTTGTAGCAACATCCCCTCCCAGGCTTCTGGGAAGGACTAATGGCCAGAAGGCTGCAGGCTTCAAAGACCTGGATGAACCTCCCCAACCCCCACAGCAGGTCAGATCATGGAAGTGCCTCTGATGGGAACAGACACCTGGGAAAACACAAAGGGTTCAGCTTGGCTCTTTGTTCCAGCTTTTAATTTAGCTGAGCAGAATTTGCCAGGACTACCCTCTGATGCTTCTTATCATAAAGAGACCTTTGTGCTGTTGGAGCTGTGGAAAATAGTGGGTGTCAGACAAGAAGCTTCTCAGAGAGCTAGGCCTTTTATCCTTGGGTACTCAGCAGCTGCATCTGGACCTTGCTGTGTCTAACAAAGGTTGGCACCACAGTGGTCCCATAATGATTTGACTCACATGGTCAACTCTGGAGAATTCACAGGTATGTGCTCCTAGAACACACAAGTATACTTAGTTTTTCCCGGCATAGCTCAGGGCCTGCTCCTGTGGGAGCACAGCCTGTAGTTTTGAAGGAATAAATGAGCTATTGATTGAACTCCTGTGAAATTCTAGAACAAAGCTTTCTCTTTAAGAATCGGAAGTATTCATCTTGGTTTGACCTCCTTGCTCCCAGAAGCATCCTTTGAGATTTGGGGGGAAATAGTAGCGGAGAACTGATACTAGGAAATGCCATTAAGAAAACAAGGAAGTGGACTGGTTAGTGACCATGATCAACAGGAAGTGCCTATGCAGCAGTCCAACTGTTGGCAATGGGGACATAGTCTGCTCCATAGTTCTGGCATGAGGACAGCACTTCAGCTTTGCCCTCTGGTAAGAGGCCAGAGTACGTGGGTGCTTATCCATCAGTTTGTACTTTGGTAAGGGATGGTTTCTAGAACTATTGACCATACCAAGTACCATATTTGCAAGCAGAGTAGGCTCTTAAGGCCCCCAAGCCCTTTAGGCAAGGGAGAGTATTGGCAGTTGCACGTCAGACTGGTGGGCAAGCGAGTTGTAGGGGATGCATGGAGTGTCTGCAGCACCATCCCACTGACTCCCATGCTGCTTCTGTGTTCTCTCTACCAATAGCTGAGATGCTTTATTTTAGTCCTGGTAAGATGGAGGAAACAGTGCTTGTATTTAAACTTGAAGAGCTGAGAAGTTTAAAGAATACTGCTGTTATAAGTTTCAGAGGAGTTGGATGGTAATTATGCAATCTCTTAAAAGACATATATGCTCTCGAGATTTACTCTTAGTTCACTGTAGCCTGCCTGTGGGAACCCTATCTTCATCCCCGGAGGATTCTGCCTTTTATTGCTTGCCCATGGTTCCCCTAGATCTTTCCCTCAGTCCTTCTCAGTCTTCTTTTCTAGCCTATATCCACTTCTTTTGTCATCCACCAACCCACAGGAATATTTTCTGCTAGAGACACAATCACAGCTGCTTAGGATCCACAGTGAGCAACACAAACCAAAAGCAGAATATCCAACCAACCTGACAAGACCAGATATCTACACTAAGAAACACTGTAAATGCCACAACTTCATCTCTATCCCTGCCTCTGTCTCTGTATGTCTCTGTCTCTGTCTCTCTGTCTCTGTCTCTCTCTCTTTCTCTCTCTCTTTGTTTTCTCTCTCACATTTCTCCCTTTCCTACTTCATTCCCCATGCACTGAATATCCAAAGCAATACACCTTCTTCTGAAGCCTGCAATTCTATTGCAATAGGTCCCGAGAAAAGCAGTTTAGCAGAAACACAAAACAATACAAATTATGATTATGTGCAGGATATTAAAGAGGATATAAAAATGCTTTAATAAAGACCATAAAATACAAACAAATGGTTGGATGAGATTAGGAAAACATTTCAGGGGGACAGGATCAGGTATGGGAGGAGATGGGGATTTTATATAGAGGGTCAGGAATTTGAACAGAGGTGTGTAGCAATGGGGCATGGGGAACTGGGGGTAGCCACCAGAAAATCCCAGATGCTAGGAAGGTAAGAGGCTTCCAGAACCCAACAGGGATGAGATTAACTTTTAAAATGTAAATACATAAATTTCTTTTTAATAAAAAGAAAAATACCCAAAAATATAAAAAAAGAAAAATATAACTTCAATTTAGCATCAAAGTATAAAGATTTCTACCAATGTAAGATCATGGTTGTAAAGTGCTTTTTTAAAGGGTAAATTTAATAATCTATCCCTATTTGTGTAATTTCTTATACTATTACTCTATTCCCCCTTTTTCTTTTCAATTTTCTTCCCTTTACAGAAGAAAGAACAGAGAAAAGATTGAGTCTAAGCTCGCTATTTAGTTTGCTCCCTGTCCAAAGCTATAATTATTTTTAAATTATACTAAAATTACAATATAGCTATAATTCATAAAATAACCAAAACTACCCACCCCAACTAAAGGAACTGGGACAATGGGCTTCTTATGACAGCTTCCTGATGATTTGGGATAAATAATTTATTTTGGGGTACCCCAAAAGGAAATTGAAAAAATGGCAAAGCCAAAATAAAGTTAGCTGGAATTTAAAAAAAAAGTAGAATTTAACAAAGAACAGAACCAGGAAAGACAACCCAAACTGAGATAAAACTGGAAATAAAGAATGTAGAACATCAAACAAAAACCTCAGAGTTAAGCCTCAGCAACAGATTATACAATGTGGAAGAGAGAATTTTAGGCCCAAAAACAAAGTAAATGGATACTTCAATCAAAGAAAATTTAATTATAAAAATTTCAGACACAATATCCAGGACATTTGGGACACCATAAAAAGACCAAACTTGCAAATATTAGGAATAGAGGTAGAAGAAGAAACTAAACATAAAAAAAAAATCATAGAAGAAAATTCTCCCAACCTGAAGAAAGGTACAAGAACCATACTGACTATCAAATAAACAAGACCATAAAAACAATTCCCTATGACATATATTAATTAAAACAATAAATGTACAGAACAAAGAAAAAATATTAGAAGCTATACGGGAAAAAGACCATCTTGTATTTTAAAGACAAGGCCATTAGAATAACACCCGACTTTTCAATAGAGATTTTGAAATTTAGAAGGGCCTGAACAGTTCTTCTACAAACTCTGAGAAACCACAAATGTGAGCCCAAGTGACTATACCTAGCAGCAAACTCATCAGTTAGCAGGAAGAGATGAACATTACATAATTTCTTTCTACTAATCTAGCTTTACAGTAGGTATCAAAGGAAAACCTCAGACATGAAAATTAACTGTACCCAAAACGATGTAGGGGATAAATAATCCAAGGAAAGTAAACCAAAAGAGGGGACTAAGAAGCTTGAATACTAATACATCAAAAATCAGTAAAGATTGCTTGTGAATAACTCTCAATATTAATGTTCTCAGCTCCCTCAATAAAAAAAAATACAGAATGACAAATTGGATTATTAGAAAATAAAGTTCATCATTTTGCTGCATCCAAGAAACACATCTCACCATCAAGGACAGTTATTACTTTAGGGTAAAATAATGGAAAAAGATATTCCAAGTAGATTTACCCAAGAAGCAAACAGGCATAGCTATGTCAATATCTGAAAAATGGACTTCAAACCAAGAGTAATCAGAACAGCTAGGGAAGGGGACTATATACTCATTACTTGAAAAATTCAAGAGGCTATTAGAATTCTAAACATTTATGCACCAAACACAATGGCTTTCAAGTTCAGAAAAGAAACATTTTAAAACACATCCTGCTACAGTAATAGTGGGTAAAATGAATATTTCTCTTTCACACCAATAAGTAGGTCATTTAGACAAAAAATGAACCGTAAAACAGTGTTATCACATCATGAATCAAATGGGCCCAGTGGGTCTTTACAGAGCATTCTATCCAAAAACTAAGAAATATATTTTATCCTTATTAGCTCATGGAGCATTTCAAAACTGGCCACATATGAGGATACAAAACAAGTGTCAGTAAGTATAAGAAAATTGAAATAACACCCTGCATACTATCTCACCACCATGGATTAAAACAGGCTATTAACAACTATAGAAACAACAGAAAGCTTACCAGCTCATGGAAGCTGAACAGTGCCCTACGAAATGACAAATAGGTTGACAGAAAGCAAGAACAAAATTAAAATCTTTTATAATTGAGTGAAAACGAAAACACAACATACCCCAACCTATAAAACACACAAAGGTGGTTCTAAAGAGGCAAATTCATAACAAAAAACTGGAGCAATATTATGTTAGTACCTTAGTGACACACCTATAAGCTTTAGAAAAAAAGAAGAAGAAGAAGCAATACTCAAAAAGAATATATGGGACGAAAAAAATGTCAAATTTGGGGCTGAAATTAATGAACTAGAAACAACGAAAACAATACCAAAAAATTAATAAAATGGAAAGTTGGTTTTTTAAGAATATCAAAAAGATTAACAGGCTCTTAGCCAAAATGAACAAAGGCAGAGAGATTATTCAAATTAATAAAATTAGAGATGAGAAAGGAAGGCCTGATAATACACACCAAGCAAATTTAAAGATTTATAAAGACATACTTTAAAAAAAATCTGTTTTCAAAATAGATGACATTCTTGGTATATATGACTTAACAAAGTTAAATCAAGATCTAATAAGCAATTTAAACAGGTCTATATCTCTCACGTGAAATAGGAATCCACACTAATCTCCCAGCCAAATATTAAGGCCAGAACCAGACAAATGCAGTAAAGAACTACTAACCCTTCAAGGAGAGTTAACTCCAGCACTCCTCAAATCATTCCACGAATGAGAAACTGAAAGAACACTTTCTCATTCTTCTTACAGAGCAACAATTTCCCTGATAACAAACCTACACAAAGACCCACCTCCCCACAAAAAAGAAAAAGAAGAGAAAAAGAAAGAAATAAACAAAATTATGGGATAATAACACAAATGAATATAGATGCAAAAATTCTCAATAAAATACTTGTAAATTGAGTCCAAGGACATCTAAAAAAGATTACCATGATCAAATTGGCTTCATCTCAGAGATGCAAGGATACTTCAAAATATGCAAAACAAAACACAGTCAACCATATAAACAGACTGAAAGACAAAACCCACACCATCATCTCATTAGAGGCAGAAAATATTTTTGACAAGATCTAACATCCCTTTATGATACAAGTCTTTGAGATATATACTAAGGATATATAGAACATATCTCAACATAATAACAGCTATTCACAGCAAGCGTACAACCAATATCAACCTAAAGAGAGAGAGAGAGAGAGAGAGAGAGAGAGAGAGAGAGAGAGGGAGAGAGGGAGGGAGGGAGGGAGGGAGGGACGGAGGGAAGGAGGGAGAGAGGGAGAGAGAGAGAGAGAGAGAGAGAGAGAGAGAGAGAGAGAGAGAGAGAGAGAGAGAGAGAGAGAGAGAAAGAATTTCTACCAAAATCAGGAACAAGACAAGGATGCCCACCCTTTCCATTCCTATTTGGCATAGTACTTGAAAGGAAAAAGCCAGAGTATCTGTCTTTGAGATGATAAGATTTTATACATAAGAAACCCTTAAAACTCCACCAAGAAACTTGTACAGCTTATAAACACTTTCTGCAAACTATCAGAATAAAAAATATTTAAAAAATATAGTAGCCTTCCTATTAGCAAATGACAAACTTAAAGAGTAATAAATTAGGAAAACAGTACCTTTCATAATAGCCTCAAAATTTATCTTGAGATAGCTTTAACCAAGCAAGTAAAAGACTTTTACAAAAAATTTTAAAAATGGAAGAAATCATTGTTGAAATGAGTCATACTTACATGTTTATAGGATAGACACTGTGAAAATGACCGCCCCATGAAAACTTATCTACAGATAAATTTCAACACAATTTTTTTTACAGAAATTGAAGAAGCAGACTTCAACTTCACACACACACACACACACACACACACACACACACATACACACACACACAACCTCAGCATAGTTAGTTAAACAATCTGCAACAATAAAAGAACTGCAAGAGTTATCACCAACCCAGATTTCAAGTTCTATTACAGAGCTATAGTAATAAAAAAAAAAAAAATAAAAAAAAAAGCATGGCCCTGGCATAGAAACATCATCAGTGGAACCGTGAGCGCCTTAGATTCCACTTCGTTGAATGAAGGCAGGACCAAGGAGCAGAGGCCTTCACTCAAGCTACATCATCAAGATGTGATGAACCTCCCAACTCATTCGCCCAGGCTTTTCCTTGCTGACTACTGACTGTGACAGCCATTCTCAGGGGCTCAGGAGAATATGGCCGTTCGGGGTTGTTAGTCCACGCTATTAAAGAAGATAAGACAACCCCGGGATTCGAGTAGGGAGCAGGAAGGCGCAGAGAACCCTCAGGTTAATCCTAGATCAATGCTGTAACTTTAGAACCATAACTCTCTAGCTTATTGTAGGCATGCGCAAACACTGAGCACCCAACGAGCATGCGTAAGCACTGAGCACCCAACGAGCATGCGCAAGCACTGAACACCCAGCGGACATGTGCCAAGCAGTATGCACTGTGTCGTACAAGCATTAGTCATTCTCCTAAAATCTCTGGGAGTAAGAGGTCGGACTTCCACAAAATGTATACTCTATAACCTGTTCCTTAAAAAAAAAAAAAAAAAAAAAAAAAAGGGAATTTGGGGGCTGGAGAGATAGCTTGACAATTAAGACCTCATAATGTTCTTGCAGAGGATCCTGGTCCAATTCCCATGCCAGGGAGCTCGTGGCACCTGTAACTCAGCTCCAGAGGAATTGATCCCTCTGGCCCCCGAGGGTGCTCCCACTCTTACACTCACACCCATGCGCAGATACACACAGTTAAAAACAAAACCTTCCTAAAGGTCATTTAAAAATACTCCAATGACCGGTTTCATCTCGTCCGGGGGTCTTTGCTCTAGGAAAAACGGCAGGAAGAAGGGAAACAAAGCTATGTCACAATTTGTTAACTGAAAGCATCAGAGCTGGCTAGGCACTAACTGGGGAAGCCAACAGTATTCCTTTTGTTAATAGCCCAAGACAGATTATATGCATTTCCCACATATTTGAAAAGACAAACAAACCACTCTCTCTAGGTCCCAGCGCTCTATAGGAACCTGAATGCTGAAAGTCTAGCAACATCCAGTTTATGTCCCAGGCTCCTCTGGTGACACTGGAGAGTTCTTTCAGCACTGGTGGAAGAGCATATGACATGTTGTCATTCTTTGAAGTGACAACTTTGTCAAAGGGATTCTGATGGGGAACTGGCTCTCCACAAGACACAGGACTCATTTAAGAGCCAGGGTGTTGAGGACAAGAGAGAGAGAGGGAAGGAAAAAGGGAGGGAGGGAGAGAGGGAGGGAGGGAGGGAGGGAGGAAACAGCTCCCAAGAAAGACAGACATCATAGTCAAATGGAATCAGGAATGGGAGGGGCCAGGGACTATGATTAGGGTTGGAATCCAAAGGCCACTTGGAACATGTTCTGCCTTGGTACAATGAGGGGGTGACAGAGCAGTTGGTGAATCTGGTACTAGCACCTTAGGGGCCCCGAGGTAGCCTTTAGGTTCTGCCTGGCCTCCCAGAACCGTGGAGGAAGGAGGAGTCAGAACTCTGCTCCCTTATTCTCACCCAGATTCCTGTGCCTGAAATAGATTTCAGAACCCATGAGTGTAGGGCCAAGGGTACATTTCAGGCCCCGTGCAGCCCTCTCTGAGCTGTTATTTCCTTTGATTCTGTTGTTCTTGTTCCACTGGAGTGGAGCCTCTGTTCCCATTCTGAAGCCCACTGTTAAGTCCAATTCAGTCTCAATGGCTCATTTAGTTCAGAGGGGGTTTGAGTTTTTAGAAGGGTTTCACTTTTAAATCTCAACACCCCCTCCCCTGCTTTTTAAAACAGGGTCATAAGGAGCTTTAAGATGGCACGCATGAAAAGCCCCGGATAAACGCAGCTTGTACTGGATTGTAAAATACTGTATTGTCCTGACCTTAATTCCTTGTATGAGACTGGAATAGCCAATTTCCTCACTGAGGCAGAAGCTGAATGCCAACAGGCAGAGGCTCTCGTGGGGACAGGAATCCCAGGAGCCAGGTCTGCAAACACTGTGGGGAAGAGTATTTGTGGGGAAGTTAGAGGGACATGTGAGACATTCTTCTTTGGCTATAAGTTTTTTCTCCTGACTTTTGCATTAAGGTAACATAACAGTTTTGTTGAAGAGACACATCACTATACTCTGAAGAGACATTCTGCTTGGTGTTGGGTCATTCAGAGTCGTGAGTCACAAAGAGACTCTCCCCTTCATCCTGCTTAGACAACCTACCTGGTCTTGCATGTGGTCACCCTCCCTAAGATGAGGGTTCCTTCTGCTCTCCATAAGGGAGACCACGGTGGCCTAAAGTGCCTTTCTCTTCTCTCTTGATAGCAGGTCAAGGACTTTCCTAGTCACGTGCCAGTGACTAGTGTGCTTCATGCTCTTGGTCCTGGTCTCTGATTTTTGTCTCTGCCTAAATGCTTCCTGTCATTCACTTTCCTGTCTGGCTAGCTCACACCTCTTTGCTGAAAAACCTCCAGCCTTCCTAGGATCTCCTTACTTTTGACTTAGGCTCCCTGGTCTGTGTTCTGTGTTTTAACCAGAATCATGAATATGCACTTTTTATTTTTTATTTTTTGGCTTTAGTTTGGTGTCAAGGTTAGCTTGGGAAGCCCTGGGAAGCCAATCCATGCTCATGGTTAGAGGTGCCTCTGACTCTTTTATCCACCAGCACATTATCCTCTCCCTCCTCACTCCATTTCTACTTCAGTCTTCAGGGGGAAAATAGACTGTACCCAACCTTTCAACTTGCCTTGTGGTGCAGGGTCTCGTGCTATAGCCCAGCCAGATGCTCCTGCCTTGGCCTCCCATATGCTTGGATGCTAGGGGTGTACCACAATGCCTGGTGAGTTAGGGGATGGGAGGCAGGATGTGTACAGGGGGTGTCACCTCACCATCTCCTTTTATAGGATGGCCCTTAAGTTCTGGTGCATGTGGGTACATGCTAACAGCTGCCTGAAATATTGACACACTTCTGATTAAATACCACATTTTCTCTAAGATAGTTCCTTTAAATTTTCATTATCCCAATTTTTACAGTGTCACTTCCAGAACAAGTTGAGTTTATTCTTCCTGAATCCGTCATTAATTACTAAGTGTTCCTCAGCAAATACAACTACTAAGGGAACCTGGGCTTAAAAATAATCCAGAGAGTTCACAACCCCTCAGTGCACAGACTGTCAGACTGAACTGTTTGCCCAGCCTTAGTTGGGACACCAAGAGTAAGGCTTGGGCCCCCAGGAAGCATTGCCAAAAGGGCCCCTCAAAGTCTGGACATGAAAACGTAAACAGATCTCCTAGAGTCTCCTTGGCAGCTCGGGTCCTTTCCTGCCCCCTGTCAGGAGTTGTTAACTCCATGTGGCTCTTTGCATCTCTGGTCAGGGCTAACCCCTGTTCCAGCTTCCAGCACTGTTTGGTGCCTCTCCGTGCCTTCTTCCTGTCTTAGGGAAACTGCAGGTTCTTTGTCACATAATTCTGGGACACCAGTGATTTCATGTGAAGGACAAACAGACTTGGCACATGGGTCGTTGCTATTGAAGCTCTAATACCATTTTGCTCTTGTTCAGAAAGAACCCCCTCTCGACTCCCGCTCCCAGGCTCCCCCTTCTTGTTTAGCCTTTTGTTCTGCTCCCCAGATGGGCACACATTTTAAATAACATTCCTTTCCGAGTTTGTCCCTTCATTTCCCCTAGCCTCTGTGCTTGGGGAGTCTCCAGCTCCCGTCCCTTTTCTCAGTAATGTTCCCTCGCCTTTGTTGGCATGCCAACTTCTTCAGCTTTAGCCTCCTCCCCTATTGCCTCATGCACATCCGTTCTCCTCCACACTCCTCCTAACTGACAGACACTCTGTGTGTGTGTGTGTGTGTGTGTGTAAAGCCCGGTTTGGTCCCTTTGTATTTTGATGAGGTAAGAGAGCTCTACCTGTTTTCTGAAGCCTGCATTGTGGCAAGCTGCTATAACCATGGAAACATGATTGTGTCAGTCTACTAACTACCATGGTGAAACATATGAAGCAGGCTAATGTTATGAAGAAAAGAGGTTTATTTAGATTTGGTTCTGGTCTAAGGGTAAGGGGTGGTTGCTTTCTGGCTCTCAGAGTCCTGGAGTGGTTCGGGTCACCACATGGCAAAAATCAGTTAGCATGTGTGTATCTGAGGGTCTCTGGTCCTCTTTTCAGTCTTATAAATCCATCAGTACTCAGAGTGGGGGTTTCACCCTCAGCATTCTGTCTAATCCTCATCACTTCCCTAAGGTCTCACCTCTAAACATCACAGGCCGTTTCTACTCTTGTATATTTCACAGTAGGTATGAAGTGGTCCTACAAACAGATATAATTATTATGCTATTTTCTATAAGGGACTTAAGTGTCTGTGGATTTGGGTGTATGGGACGAAGACTCAGGACCAGTCTCTTGTGGACACAAGGGGACAGTTATACTGCCTTCCATTACTTTGAAGCAAACATTATTTAGTCTTTTGTCCTTCTAGTATAAATACTGTTATTATGTGTGTTATAAACATTTATCCTAACAGTGATTCCTGAGTTTTCTATCATTTTTGCTCATTTGAAAAGGTGATTGTAATAAACTCTTTCATTTAACTCTTCTCTTCACATCGTCTGTTCTTTCCCTGAGTCATCAAAACTGTTCTACACTTGCCTGTGCACATTAGGTCATTTTTTGCACTATCTGCAATGCTGATAATAAAAAAAATTGTTGGTATACTCTATTGCTTAACAGATAATGATAAGAAACGAAGTCTGTGTATGTTTATTATAGATGCAGGTATTGTAGGTCTGGCTAAAAAAGAATACAGAATATAAGCAAAATGTGAAGTGCAGGGTGCTCAGTGGGGCTATGAAAAGAGACTGAAGAGAGAGATTGGGGCCACGGCAGAGTGTGTCTGCACATCACTTCATGCCCATGGATTCCACATAGTGCTTCATAAATGATGGAGTCTAGTTTTGTTCTTTGAAGTTTTCTTTTGGGGAGGGCGGTGCAGCAGAACTTTAATGATGGTATTCCCTAGGCCCCTCCTATTATTATGGGGGTCTGGGATGGAAATCGTGAGGGAAATGCTCAGTGTTGGGGGCTGAGTTGGGATGGGGACTCCTCAGCAACTGAGGGCCTATCTCTTGCTCTCAGTGTCCTTGCTGGGGGGTCGGTGGTTCAGGGTTTTTACTCCTTAGAGGCCATGTAGGCCATGAGGTCCACCACCCTGTTGTTGTATCTATATTCACTGTCATACCAGGAAATGAGCTTTACAAAGTTGTCATTGAGAGCAATGCCAGCTCTGGCATCAAAGGTGGAAGAGTGGGAGTTGCTGTTGAAGTTGCAGAAGACAACCTGGTCCTCAGTGTAGCCCAGGATGCCCTTTGGTGAAACCTTTGCTGCCTGCTTCACCACCTTCTGGATGTCATCATACTTGGCAGGCTTCTCCAGGCGGCATGTCAGATCCACAACAGATACATTGGGAGTAGAAACACAGAAGGCCATGCCACTGGGCTTCCCATTCAGCTCTGGGATGATTTTGCCCATAGCCTTGGCAGCACCACTGGATGCAGGGATGATGTTCTGGGCTGCCCCACGGCCATCACGCCACAGCTTTCCAGAGGGGCCATCCACAGTCTTCTGAGTGGCAGTGATGGCATGAACTGTGGTCATGAACCCTTCCACGATGCCATAGTTGTCATGGATGACCTTAGCCAGGGGAGCTAAGCAGTTGGTGGTGCAGGATGCATTGCTGACAATCTTGAGCAAGTTGTCATATTTCTCATGGTTCACACCCATCACAAACATGGGGGCTTCAGTCGAAGGGGCAGAGATGATGACCCTTTTGGCCCCACCCTTCAAGTGGGTCCCAGCCTTCTCCATGGTGGTGAAGACACAAGTAGACTCCACAACATACTCAGCACCACCCCATTTGATGTTAGTGGGATCTCGCTCCTGGAAGGTGGTGAAGGGTTTCCCATTGATGACAAACTTCCCATTCTTAGCCTTGACTGTGCCATTGAATTTGCCATGGGTAGAGTCATACTGGAACATGTAGACCATGTAGCTGAGGTCAACAAAGGGGTCACTGATAGCAACAATCTCCACTTTACCAGATCCTGAGCAGAAGGCAGCCCTGGTAACCAGATGCCCAATATAGCCAAATTCATTCACATCGACCTTTACTATCTCATCTAAGGGACGAGGCATGCACTGCACAAGAAGATGCGGCTGTCTCTGGAACAGGGAGTAGCAGAGAGTTCCTTGATGTTTTCTAAGATATTGTTTTCAAAGGACCCATAGGTAGAAACAGGTTGACAGAATAGGCAATCATTTGTGTCATTTATATAAGGGAAACTCTTTCAACCTACGATAAGCAAGTAAAGAAGAGAAAGAGAGGCTAGTGTTTGATTACACTAAAAATTAACTTTGAGACAGGGTTTTATATAGCCTTGGACATATTATATAGTCAGAACAACTCTAAAGTCCTGACCCTCCTTTCTTTCCCCTTCAAGTGCTCGGATTACAAACATGCATCACCATGTCTACTTCTGATTGCATGGAATCTTAAAAGTTATCTTTAAATGAAAAACATTTTTATAATTAACAAATAATTACTTAGCATATATTGTAAATTCAAGCACTGTTTTAAACTCTGTGAAACAGAGCAGATACTGCCTCAGCTCTTGAAGCTTCTATGAAGGGAGAAGAGACAGAGGGCATATAGGCAAAATTACATGAATATTTGCTGGTTGGGAATTTAGAATCAGAGAAAAGTTTCTTCTCTGTCCTTCAGAGAATTACTGGAGTAAACTGAAAAAGATTATTTGTAGAAAAACAAAAACAAAACTTTATTATGTACAGAGGCAATTTGCATAGTTTATCTCCCCTGCAGCCCAACAGAAATTCACACACCCCTCATTTTCCAGTAGGGATGTGGGACACTGGGCAGAATAGGCAACTTTAAGGAAATTCTATGGTTTTTAGAGTAACTAATAGGCTTGGTGGACATTCGAAGGCCTGGGTCAATGTCGTTCATCTGGCAGAACAAAGAGTTGTATGGGGTGATCCGCTGGTAAAAGAGGGGATGAGGGTGTGGGAAGGCCTGCCCTGGTGTGTTGGTAGAGGGTGATTTAAATCCCTATGTGAGCTTAGCCCTTTTAAGTTAATGGTAAGAAGACTGAAGACATCTATGTTCTTTCAACCTATCCTGTCAGGAAGAAAGAGAATTCAGCAGTAGAGTCTCCCCATGCCTTGTTAGAGGAATCCAGAGTCTGAGTAGACTCTAATACCTTAAAGCCAGCATTCTTCAGAGTATCATTTTCTGAGTTCCATCAGGGGTAAAAGCTATTAAGAAAGTTCCATCAGGGGTAAAAGCCACCAAGAAAACTCTATCAGGGTAAAAGCCAGACAGCAGATGGCAAAGATGAAGCAGGTGCCTGCTCTGTTACAGAGTGATCAGGGAAGTCCTGTCTAGCTTAGTCACACTTGAGCAGAGACTTGCTGGAGCAAGGGAGTGAATATCTTCAGAAAAAAATCTTTTTAAACAGGGATAACAGTAGTCATAATGCCTCTGAATCTGGAAAGTCTTTTGAATATGAGTTCAGTTAATGGTAAGCATGAATGATGATCAAAGATGATGACTACAAAGGTAGCCAGGAGGGGACCTTGGGCATCTGGCTCTTCGTTGAAACGTTGGCTGAATGAGGAGGGAACTTTCTGAAGGAAGAAGCACAGTGGGACTCACCTGTGCTGCAACCGTCTGTTGGGAGAAGATCATAATAAAACCATGAAAAGAAGGCTGCACATAATCCAGGTGAGGAGAGACAGTGGCTTGACCAACTCAGTCACAGTTTATGTGCTGTAGGACTTCTAGTTCCTTTGTTCTTCTCTATATGCCTCATACTTAGGTTGTCTATGCTTACAAAATCCTGCAGATTTGACCTTCAAAACCACTTAACATTTCTGTACCAGTTGATTTTAAAGCCTCTCTCATCAAGGATGGCTTTGATCTCAAAACTAATACTAGTAGTTAACTGAAAGGTTGGATGCTTTTCCTCTATGATTAGAAGCAAGACAAATATATCTACTCTCAGGACTTCAGCATAACACCAGAAATTAATCCAGCAGAGAGAAAATAAAATAAATGACATCCAGATGGGTATGAAAGAGGTGAAGTGTCTGAATTTGCAGATGCCATGATCTCACGTGCATAAAACTATGAGTTAATGAACAAGTTCAGCCAGTCTATAGAATATAGAATAAATCACAAAGCTGACAACAGTTTAATTCACTTTTTGGCACAGTTGAAAGAAAAAAACTAAAATAATTAGGAATAAAGTTAACAATTGAGTTGGAAGTTTATATTATAAAAACTATAAAGTATAAAAACATCACATTTTCACATGTGAGAAAATTTAATATTGTTAAAATTATAATACTTCAAAATTTTTATATTTTGTGTTGCAGATCCAACACAATGCCTATTAACATTCTAGAGGAATAGAATTTGACAAATATATCCTTAAGTTTGTTCAAAAAAATGCAAAAGACTCACAATACTTAAAGCAACACCAAGAAAAAAATGTTGGGACTATCACTATCTAAGGTTACGGTGACTTGTACATTATTTTATTCTCATCTAAATGTTTATTTTTTAAAAAAAACTTATAGTGTAACAGTAAACAACGTAATGTGAAATGCTGATTATATATTTTTAGCACAAGCACATGAAAACACACTCCCCACCATTCATCATTAGAGGAATGCACGTCAAAATCCCATGAAGAAAACACTTTGGCGCTGTTAGACTAGCTAGAGTTTAAAACACTATCCAAAGATTTGATGAGGATTAGAGCAACTGGAACTCCCATACACGATGATGGCAGTGGAAAACAGTGTAACTACTTTGAATTATGAACTTGGTAATTTCTAAAGAAATTATACACATATCTGCCATTTGATTCAGCCATTCCATTCCTAGGTATTTACTGAAGGAAAATAAAAGCATATGTCTATAGAAGAACTTGAACACAAACATTTACAACACTTTTTTTTATATCTTCAAAGAATGAATAACCCAGTAATATAATAAATATGTACACATTTAATTTTTGTCCCTGGTATATAGCACAGTTTCTAAATCCTTTGAATTTCTGATGATAGCATTGTCTTTTGTTAATTGTAATCAATATTTCTAGATTTTACCTGAGTTCATGCTAGAAAAGGAATGCTGGGTGTTACCTCTAATATCTTCAGGATGGGACTGGTTGCCAGAAAATAAGCACATGATTAAAAAATTAGAAATTATAACCTACCACCAGTACCTCTAGAGAAAATGGGAAACTAAATATTGTTATTCAGCTGCCAAGAGTCAATGTTTTCATCAGTCTTGTCCATACACTACATGGGCATGAACAGTCCTGCCAGCAAGAATATCGCTTGAATGTTGACCAGTCCTCAAAGACCGACATACTGAATGAAGACTTGTTCTCTAGGGTAGTGCTATTGAGAGGTGAGGAAACCTTTAAGAGAGAGGGCTTAGTGGGATGTTTTTAAGCCATTGGGAATGTGCCCATGAAAGAGATAGTTAGACTCTAGTTTCTTGCTCCTTTGTTTCCTGGCCATGAGGTGAGCAGTCTGGTCACACTCTCTCTGACATAACCATCTGGCAAGATGTCCAGAGAACCAAAGCAGTGGTCCATTAGATCTTGAGCTATAATCCCCCAAACTGTGATCCGAAGTAATATTTGTCTTTCTTTTTATTTATTTATTTTAGTTATATAAGCACACTGTTGCTGTTTTCAGACATACCCAAAAAAGGCATCAGATCTCATTACAGATGGTTGTGAGCCACCATGTGGTTGCTGGGAATTGAACTCAGGACCTCTGGAAGAGCAGCCAGTGCTCTTAACCTCTGAGTCATCCTCTACCTCAGTAATATTTTTTTCTTTATAAGTTAAATATTTCAGCTATTTTATTATAGCAACATAGAGATAACTAGTAAAAGCATAGATCTGAGAGCTTAAAAGTTGATGACTACATTGAATTTTCAGAAGAGTGGCTTTTTCCACCCTTGCTTTCCCATGGATATTTTTTTTCTTCTTAATAGTTCCTCACATGTATGTTTTCCAGAATTCTGTGAGATTTTAAAATAACTTGTAGGACCAGAAAGGGGAATTGTGAACAGCTCTAAATTTTTAGGTGTCCAGCGAAGTGGGAGTTAGCTGTGGAGCTCATTTGTAACTCATGGCAGAAATTAAGAATGTCTTAAAAGGTTGAATCTCAAGGCCTGTGCCAGCTCTAGATAATTAGCGATATAACTGGACTGTTGGACACAATTAGTGTCAGAAACTTAGAGCATTGTCCTTGGAGTCAATATATGGTTAAAAGAAGAGGTGACAGGCCATAACAAACTCACTGATCATAGTTTTAGATGATACGCAAGCCTTCAGAAAGAAGACACGCAGACCCAAGACAGACTCTTCACGTCCACATGCATGAACTTTATTACATGCCTAAGGCATGAGAACATTAGTCTCTGGACTATTCATTTTATGTCTGTGCTTAATGATGCATGGACAGCCATGTAGAAATATGATTGGACAAAAAGGTGTGACCTAACAGTAACAAACCAAAGGAAACCCTCAGTGACAGAGAGCTTAGTTTCTCCTCAACTCCCGGCTGTAGAATTTCCTCCTCTGGAGCATGAGAAAGGAACTCTCTGGTCTTCATTTCTTTATGGACAGTTCTCACACAGAAAGATGGAATGAGGCTAAAATAATATTTTTAAGTTTTATGGCCGCCTTTGGGGAAAGGGGATTCTGGTTTTTATAATCTGCTGTAGGGGAGAGGAATTCCTTCTCTATAGTTTGCCTTGGGGGACAATGAAGGAGGAGAGCCAGGAGGGCAGGAGAAGGTCAGGAATACTTTTTTCCTAAGGCATCTTTCAAGTTCTGCATTTTTGGTGATTATTTTATGGATCTTATACCAACTATTTACATGTATATGAACAGACAAGAACTCTATTTTATATCAGTATGACAAAATAGTATTTAGCAATCAAAATAGTCTATTGATATAAGATACAAATGGATGGCTATCGAAATAAGTAAACTGAATAAAAAAGTGAGATTAAAAGATGTTCATTCTCTACAAACCCAGTTAATTAAATTCTTTTAAAAATCAATTTAATTTATAGTTGCAAGAGGCAGAGTATTTGTAACCCTTGCTTCTAGCCTCCCCGGGGGAAGAGAAATGAGGCCATGATTCAGGACACATGTGGATGTTCTGAGAATCTTGATAGTAGTGAAATTGCACTTTGACAGTTGTGTACGTACGTCTAACTATCAAATTACAGTATATTGCTAGTCATATCACAATACATCTATTTAAAATTCTTAGGTAACTAGGATAAACTGTATTCAGACTGAAACTCTAAGCAGATGCTGTGGTAGTTCTTCTTTTTTTTATGCTTTTCTCCATTTTGAAAGTTTTCCGTCCTGAGCTTGTGCGGTAGAAAGTGAGCACAGTGGAAAAACAGCCGATGGTATGAAGATATTACACAAGGCTCAGACAACATGATGGATTTTACAGGAAGAGTGTGAGTTAAGCGGTCCTTTGTGGGCTCATCTGGGAACCCAATCACCATTCATAACTAGGCTGCTGTGGAAAAAAAAAAAAAGTGTTTTCCCTTCCAAACACCGATGTTAAAATGAACTTCCATAACAGTTGTGTTTTCTTTTAAATTCCCTCCGCAGCAGCAGAAGCTTTTTTTTTTCCTTCAGGTTTTGTTCACAAAGATGCTCTTATTTCTCTGTGGGTATTTGTTTTTTTCCACAGTAAAGTCGAGGAGCTCCCTAAAGATTGAAACAAGATTTCACATGGGAAATACAGCAGTTGAAGACTGACACTAGAGAAGTCTTCTTCTTGGTGTGCTAGGGATAGCTTTTGATGTTTGTATCCACAAACAGGGCCACAGACATTGTGCCTTATTCTGCAAATGATGTGCCCTAATTTAGATGGCCCAGGTGACAGAGCAGCGTGGTGGATAAAGTGCCACTTCTGCATGATCTTCCTCAGCCCCTCAGCTTTCAGGGCTCCTGTTGTCACAGGAGATCTTGTGTCATCAGAAGCCTTACTAAGTCTATCTTATACCCACCAGACTTGAAACAACAGCCATTTTCCACCCAACTTCTCACCTTGTGTGCAGGGCAAAGCAACGCACAGACTGAACTTTAAAAAAAAAAAAAAAAAGTTACTATAGCTCCACCGTGTGCTGGAACTGTAGTGGGAGGGGTTTGGGTTACCCGGGTAGAATCTTGTGGATGGATTACCTATTCCTCTGTGAGTTCTCAGTTTCCCTTCCTTGGGTATCAACTATGAGAGTGGGTCTCATACGTCATGGAGGGGACAGTAGCTAAGTCTGAGTGAGTTTAGAATTGCTATAGTCAGAACAGATTCTTCTGTTCTGTTGGATAAGGAGCACTGGGAAATCTTTGCATCATTGTGGCAATAGTATTTTTTTAACACCTGCAAAGATAAAATCATTTTTCTACTATTTATTTCCTTGGAAGCCTCACACTCAGATACAACCTGTTCATATACTGGTTGCGCATAACTCAACCTAGCTGATAGATCTTTGTCTCTGAGAACCCAGAACTATTCAGTTTGTTTTCTTCCTGTGATGTTATTGTTGTGGTTTTTTTTTTGAGACAGGGTTTTTCTCTGTAGCTGGAGCTGTCCTAGAACTCCCTCTAAAGGCCAGGTTGGTCTTGAACTCAGCTGTCCAAGTGCTAAGGCGTGTGTCACTGTGCCAGGCTTCTGTGATATTCCTAAACACACTCATTACACTGTGTATAGATGTCTTTTACTACTTTGCAGGTTCTTCTTTCTTCTATCCTTTTCCACCTTTTCTCACCCCTTTCAATCTCCTAACACTAGATAGAAGAGAAGAAAAGAATAGAAAGGAAAAGGGAGGGGGCTTTATAGTTAGACTACTTCCTGATGTTTAGGGGTGTCAAGTTCTTTGAGGGTATGTTTGATCTTCACTGTCAGGATATTTAATTTCTTTTTCTTCCTTCTTCAAGTATGACCACTTAACAAGCTGCAACCAACAGCAACCAATAGCAAACCAACAACTCAACTTGCCTCTCAGGACCCTAGCATTTGTGTACCCTTTGAAAAGTCCCCAAAATTCCAAATACTAAACAATCACAGAAATGATCTGCCGCTGCCAAAATTACATCTCTGCTAGAGCATGAGGCAAATCATAGTCAGCTGCTATGAACAATCTGATACAGCCCCATATTCTGCACCAGGGTTATGAAAAAAGCTTTTTTTTCTATAATATTTTTGTGTTTTTTAAAGAAACTAAAATTCCAAAGTTGTCACTACAGTTGTGTACCAAAGGCAACATTTAGCTCTTTCTTGTTGAGCTTGCTCTGCCGACTGTCACTTCTAGCTACCAAAGGTCCCTTAAGTAAATACGTCACATAAAAGAAATGAATGTCACAATCACAGGATAGCTCATGGGGTCTCTTGTTACCCAATACCACCAAGCTACTACTTTGCAAATTTCCTAAAGTGCAAAATGAAAATCTGATATCACAATTATATTAAGTTGAGCAGTTTCACAATTCCCAGAGGGCAGACACAACCTTTAAAACAAAAGAAAAATCTTTTTCATCTATTCATCTGACAGGGGATTCATATGGAGAGTATAGGAAGAACTCCAAAGTTTAAACACACACACACACACACACACCAACCCAATCAATAAATGGGTAAAATAATAGAATAAACAACTCTTAAAATAAGTACATATGGCCTATAAATACATAAAAAACGTTAGCACTCTCAGCCATTTTGGAAACGTAGACTAAACCAGCACTTGGATTTCATCCTAACCCAGTTGTAACGGTTCTACTTAAGACAGCAAACAACAAATGTAGGCAAGCTTTCTGAGGAAACTGTTGATGGCAATTTAAATTAATGCTGCCATTATGGAAATCACTATGGTGTTTCCTCAAACATATTACAATCTGACCAACCACATGAGTCAGTTATACCAATCCTGAGATTTCAGTTAATCTTGGCCGTCAACTTGATTGGATCTGGAATCAGCTAAGATACATGCTTCTGCTGTTTCTGTGAAGACATTTTTTAGAAGAATTAACTGAGAGGGGATGATCCTCCTTCAAAGTGGGCAGTACCCTCAGATGACAGCCCATCTGTTATTTAAAAAAACAGAAGTTTGAGGACAAAGTAGAGAAGAGTGGGTAGGAAAAGGCAATGGGAGGCTGGGGGATAGCACAGTCTGCAAAATGCTTGTATAACAAGTATGAGGATCTTTGAAAATGTCATAATGAGGCCTATTACTTTATGGATGTATGCTGATTTATTTTTTTAAACTTTGTGTGGATTTGACATTCTGGTCCCTCTTTACCATAAATGATGTCAAGAAGTCTTTTGTTGGAAATAACCCCTAAGATATTATTCACTCAGGAAGAGGAACATTAACATTACCTGGCCTCTTGGTTGCAAGTAACAGAAACTCTGGATAATTATCTAGATAATTACCTCTAAATAAATATCTAGATAACTAACACTACATAATTTCTAGATAAAACTCTAGGTGATACCAACTCTAGATAATTCAAAAAGAAAGGGGATTGATTAAGGATGCCGGCAGTTTAGAGTCATGGGATCAATACAGAGAATTAGGTGTATACCCACAATGCTTCAGTGAACTGGTCCAAGGAAGAGACCACACCCACTGGCATTGGACTCAGCCACTGAAGACCTCACAGCAATCCTCTTCAGCGTACACTGGGTACCTCTACCCACACAGCTGCCATTCCTGCCTCCAGACACGGAGAGGAGCTGACGGACTAAACTCACTCTTGATTCCGTGTCGCCAGCTTTTAGTTCTAAATCCAGGACAGATTTAAAACTAGGATCTGATCCCTAGTTACCACGGTATGACCCACGTAAGCAACTGCTATACTTTCAGAGTAGAAGGTCCCTGACTCATGACAGAGGACACGGGTCACATGCTAGGGCCATGGTTTCTGCTGCAAGGATCTTTCATCTTTCTTTCCTTCTCCCCCCCACTCACTCTCTCTCTCTCTCTCTCTCTCTCTCTCTCTTCTCTCTCTCTCTCTCTCTCTCTGCCTCCCTCCCTCCCCCCTCTCTCCCTCCCCCCTCTCTCTCCCTCCCTCCCTCCCCCCCTCTCTCCCTCTCTCTCCCTCTCCCTCTTTCCTGGTTTCCCCTCCAGAGCCCCCTATCCCATCCCCCCTCCACCTGCCTCTATGAGAGTGCTCCCCCACCCACCCACCCACTCTCTCTCACCTCCGCACCCTGGCATTAGCCTTCACAGGACCAAGGGCCTCTCTTCCTATTGGTGCTAGATAAGGCCGTCCTCTGCTGCATATGCTGCAGGAGCCATGGTTCCTTCCTTGTGTACTCTTTGGTTAGTGGTGTAGTCTGGGAGCTCTGGGGGGGAGTCTGGTTGGCCGACATTTTTCTTCCTATTAGGTTGCAAACCCCTTCAGCTCCTTCAGTTTTCTTTCTAACTCCTCCATTGGGGACTCCTGTAAGGATGTTTCTTACTGTCTTCAGTATTTCGGGGTTTCACCAGTATTTACTATGTACTATTGATTAAAACTCAGTGAGACTGAAGAATATAACAATGATCACTGGGTGGCGCTGTATGAAATCAGGGACTAGACACTCAGCCTGTAGGTGGACTGAAGTTTCAGGTTAAGTCATACCATTTCAAAGGTATCTATCTGAAAGTGTAAAAACACAGTTCTAGGTTCTAGTCCAAACCTATTACTGTGTAGGCCAATACACTACGTCTCAAAGAGTGCTTTATTCAAAGATGCACAGTGAATTCTAGTAGAGGGAGATCTAGAACCCATATTTGAAAAAAATCCTTGTGTACACATACAGTGCTTGCAGACCACAGAAGGAACAGTAGCTGCTCCCTCTGGGGTAGCAAAAGGTGGCTGGGGAGGGCTTAAAGATCCTTTCACTATTTTACCAAACATGAGTCAAAAACTTAATAAACCAATAATTTAAAAAGAACATAGCTCTCTATGTGCTAGTTTAGAATTAACCCCCCAAAAAATAAAGTAAATTAATTAAACACATAAAGCAAGTGGAATTTCCGGGCAGCTAGCTAAGCTCCTGTGCAGGAATGCAGAACTTGCATGCTTACGTGTTCTGATTTTCCCAGAAAACCTTGACATTTGGATTTTATGTACAAACTTTCCAGCATGATCTTTGTGCTTCCTCTGACA